>NW_015387229.1:14360-55485 GCF_001527695.2 Protobothrops mucrosquamatus
ATTGCCAGTTCTGCCTTTTCTTTTTCTTTCCCCAACATGGTCCCTATCGTTCTTTGACCTGTAGGAGAGGCCATTGTAGGTGTGGGATTTATAACTATTTTTTTGCCTACTTTAGTTGTTGTTACTGTACTTGTCATTTTTATTACTTGAGTAATATTTCTCCACTTTTGCCTATATCAATTTATGGCAAGTTGTTTTTATTGATCAAATTGGTTTTCAATCTATATGGTCTAAGCTTAAATATGTAAATATATATATAATATAAATAGCAAAGGATATATATATATGTAATATTTCTAATTATATATCACTATATATAACTATAATACCTTTATGGAATGTTATTCTTATGTTTGACGTTAAGCAATAAAATTACAAATATAGTTATATCTTTCCTTGTCCCACTATTTACCTAATATAGTTTATAATGCTCTTATAACACTCTTAACACCTCTTATATATATTTCTATAACACTACACACAATACATATACATATACTATTTTCTAAGTATTATCACCACTCTTATTCAGTTGTACAACTATACTTATTTCTATTCACTAATACAATTCATTTACTTCATTCCTTTTAATACATTGCCTGTTATCCCCTTTTCTACTTGTAGCTTAATCACTGCTTGTATATGAGTGCTACAATATTGCATCAGCCTTTATCATTAAAAATCATTAAGTGGTGCCAACAGAGCTAAAAGAGTCTATTCATCATTTCCTGCTCTGCAAAAGCACTCAGTTTAACTTTTTTGGAGACAGAATACAGTCCAGATACATATTTACTCTCTGAACTTTGTTGTTTTCTTGCAGACATTTTATTACCCAAACTAGGTGGCATCATCAGTGCACTAGTTACCTAGTTTGGGTAATAAGACGTCTGCAAGAAAACAACAAAGTTCAGAGAGTAAATATGTATCTGGACTGTACTCTGTCTCCAAAAAAAGGTCAACTGAGTGCTTTTGCAGAGCAGGACATGATGAACAGACTCTTTTAGCTCTGTTGGCACCACTTAATGCAGTGGTTCTCAACCTTTTTAATGCCGCGACCCCAACCGGTCGTAAGTCGAGGACTAAACTGGTCGTAAGTCGAGGACTAAACCGGTTGTAAGTCGAGGACTACCCAAATGGTCGTAAGTCGAGGACTTTCCCTGCCTGGGAGTGCCGCGCATGCGTGGTTCCGCCCCCTGCGCCGGCCGAGGTGTAGCTGGCACGCGCCAGAGACGGAGCAGGCCGACCACCAGCTGGCCCAGCCCAAGGGAGGTAAGGCACCCGCCGGAAAAGGGGGAAAAATGGCGGACAAAAAAAATGGCGGACAAAAGAAATGGCAGACAGCCTTGCTTGGCGACCCCCGTGAAATGGTCGATCGACCCCAAATGGGGTCCCGACCCACAGGTTGAGAACCACTGACTTAATGTTTTTTAACGAGGGTACCAAAGACTTATCATTCAACCCTAAGCTACAAATATTCTCCTTTATTGGCATAGTTGATATCCTCCAGGAAGATAATTCTTTAAAAAATTGGAATAAAGGAGCAATGTTTAAAATTCCAAAGTTCTGGATTAGAATGATCACAAACAGCCTCTCTTGTACCTCTTCTGATTAGCTCTTTTCCTTCATCTATTAGGTCTGAAGTCATCTCATTGTCTCCCATGAATTGCTGGAATCCCAGAAGATTCAAACATCGAGTTCCTAAACTGGAAAAAAAAAACATTGCCAAACAATAAAAACAAACAGAAAAAATAAAGATAATTCTTGCAACAACTGGAAGGGACTTGTGATCCAATAAATGCTTGCAATTATCACAGGGGAGGGGGGGAATAACAGATTTTATGTAATTGAGGCTATCTGTTGATTGCCCCCAAGAATGCTTCTCAAAAATGAAATAGCTTGCGAAGTCTAGAATCACCTGAACTAGAGAGCAATTTATGCAGCATTTTATGGAATTATTGCCATAGGAGAGAGGGGGGAGGGGCGGCAAAGAAATCAGCTTTTTCCAGATCCACAGTCACTGGCCCAATCCAATGTCACCAAAATGAAAATGATTATTTCACAAACTATATGGCGTCAAGATAGATAAAATGTAAAATATGTTTAAGATATCTTTTTAAAGCATGTGAATTAAGTAACATTCTAATGATGTGTCAAGCAGGAGAACTATGTATTTTTTGTGGTACAAATTCATTTTACTTATCACCAGCCAAACAATTACTGGTTATTATGCTTGCAACTCTAAAATTTACATGTCGGGAAAAGGGAGGAAAAACTCAAGCTGATGTTAAAACTTAACTTTTTCAACATTTTCTGAACTTGCTGAGAAAGGCCAGTTCATTTGAGAAAGGAAGAACAATTTCAGAACATACANCTCTTGCCGTTCTTTCTCCAGTCCTTTCTCTAGTTTCAGTCTCTACTTCTTGTAGCTCTTAGATTCCAATCGTTCGTACTTTGTAAACTTTACTGTGGGCTCTCTGTTTCTTCACGCTGTTCTTTTTCTGCTCTATCGCTCCCTTCTCCGCGCTATTCCAATTCAGTTGCCGCTATGTCTCTCTCCTTATTGCTCTGCTCTGTTCATTAGCTAAGATCAGAGTTGGTTCTGTGAGTTTCACTACAATATAATCGACCAAATAACAAATCACCGACCTTGTGGAATAGAGATAATGAGATACTGAGCAACAAAATAGACCAGCTCTCACCTATCCTGATTTCCAACTATTGTCTAGAGATATTTATATTTTGAACCTGTTAACTCCACTCGGTCTTTCAGTTTAAGGGAATCTTGTCAGTTTGATGATTTTGCTTATATTCTCTTCTCTGACCTCTTAAACCACAAAAATGCTTATCCTATCTTTGCTGACAAATTTAATTAGCTCATCTAAACCGCCACCTGCTTTCATTCAGAGTTTCAAGATGTTCCCGTCACATTTTCATTCAAAGGTCAAGAGTTTGGGGCTGGTTTAATGCAGTGGTTTTTTCCCCTCTGTGAAATCATGAAAAGATGTGCAAAGTTATAACCAGTCAGAAAGCTCAAGATGCTAAAAGCAAAGAAGAAGGCGAAACCACTGTGAGTTTTACAGATGTTTGGGGTAGATTCATTTCCAATTTTATACTAAGGGAGTTTTAGGCGTTCTTGAATTAGCAGCTTGTTAACTTTTTTATTTTGTTCATTTATTTGGGTGAATTTGATTTAAACTTGATTTTCAAGGAAGATACTTGAAAAATGACAACATTGCAGGATTTAACCTGAGTTGGTCACCAGGACCAAAGGTTTATTCTTTCAGGTTTTGGGGCTCATGCTGGAGCCCATCATTGTTGGGGGCAATAGGCTGACTCTGTAAACCGCTTAGAGAGGGCCGTAAAGCACTGTGAAGCAGTATATAAGGCTAAGTGCTATTGCTCTACAGGTAGTTCTTGACTTATAACAGTTCATTTAGTGACTGTTCAAAGTTACAACAGCACTGAAAAAAAGTGACTTATGACCATTTTTCACACTTAAGACCATTGCAGCATCCACGTGGTCACGTGAGCAAAATTTGGATGCTTGGCAACTGGTTTATATTTATGACGGTTGCTGTATCTCCAGCGTCATGTGATCACCTTTTGCAACCTTCTGACAAGCAAAATCAATGGGGAAGCCAGATTCACTTAACAGTTGGGTTCCTAACTTTAACAGTTGCCATGATTCACTTAGAATAGGGCTTTTCAACCTATTCATCCATTGTATCACTTTTAGGATATGGCAATATCCGAGTACCACCAATCGCCTAGCGAGGTATCAAAAACTTGACACCCCCCCCCAAAAAGGAAAAAAAGTGATAAAGTACAGGTAGTCCTCGACTTACAACAGTTCGCTTGGTGACTGTTCGAAGTTACAATGGCACTGAAAAAAGTGCCCCCCAAGCCACAGCCGAGCAAGACACCTGCCTGCCCACCTGGCGGTGCTCTTCCTCCTGTCCAAGGTTTTCATTGTTGTGAGCATTTCTGTTGAGGATTGGCAGTGGGGGTGAGGTGGGGGGTGTTTGGTTTTTATTCCCCCCGTCTGCTGGGTGGTTGCAGCAGGTTTTGGTCACTTCACATGACTCTGGGACACTGTGACCGTCATAAATATGAATCAGTTGCCAAGCATCTGAATGTAAATCACAAGACCCTGGAGATGCTGCAACATTCCAGCTGATCAGTGCTTCTTCTGGGCTCAGCAGAAGCGCCAGGATCAGTGCTGCTTTCCAGCTGATTGGTGCTTCTTCTGGGCTCAGCAAAAGCATCAGGATCAGCGCCAAGCTCCAGCTGGAGCCTGGCACTGATCCTGGCGCTTCCGCTGAGCCCTGACAGCCCTGAAGCTCCAGCCATCTCTCGCTCAGGCTTGTGCGGTGCTGCCACCAGTTCAGCTCATTCCCCTCCCCCGCTACCACTTTTCTAGGATGGTCGCGTACCACCTGCCAGGTGCCAATGTACCACAGGTGGTACCCGTACCACTGGTTGAAAAGCCCTGACTTAGCAAATGTGGAAAGAAAATTTGTAAAATGGGGGCAAAATTCACTTAACAAATGTCTCACTTAGCAACAGAAATTTGGGATTCAATTGTGGTCGTAGGTCGAGGACTAGCTGTATAGTACAGGATGAGATAAAAAAAATCAGGGTAGTGCTGGGCAAGTCAAGAAAGCAAAATATCCTCTTCATATGGAGAGGATGCCCTTCCTATCATCAAACAAAGGTGGTAGAGAGAGAGAGAAAAACACAAGACAAGAGACAGGCTCTCTTTTCAGTCTCCTGCTTTTCCCTGCTAGTCTTTGATCTCCAGACTGGGATGTTTTCAGAGGCCATTTACTTTCTGCTGCTGCAGTGTCTTACTTTTCTCTCATTTGTTGCCATGATTTCACCTTTCAAGGAAACAACTGTAATGGATCAGAATTGCTTCAGATGCCAGTCCTAGTTATGCTGTCTTTTGATCCCTTGGGGATTCACCTTGTTTCAGAACTGAAACTTCACCTTTGTCGAGTAAACCTCTAGAAAGCATGCAAGATGGACAGTTTTGCTGGAACACCATTTTTCTAGGGTGGAAAAACAGTCTTTCATGTCGGCCTGTTTGCAGACATTTGCTATTCAGAACGTCAAACCCAAAGTAGTTCCCTTTGCATATTATTAGATCAGCAGTTCATACACGAGGATGCAACTTAAGCTGGGTCTTCGATCAGAAGTCCAGGACCCCAAAATATCACAGAGAAGGTCACAGGCTACAAGGGCAATAAGCACTACATTGGACTTGAGGCTTCCAAGGCAAACAGCTTCCTCTTCATAGCATTTTCCTTCTATGTTTTAAATACTTTAACAATAGTTTTTATATACTTTTATTGACTTTTTGATTATGAGTAATATAATAAATTAATATAAAATAAGATGATATTATGTATTTATTATTTGTATTAGTAAATAAATTGATATCACAGTGATATTAAGTTACATAATTATATGTCACATCATTTGGAAGAGTCATTACCTTTCCAGAAAACAATGAAACACAAAGGTAAAGTGGCCCTAGGAGAGATCAATGAGTCTAGGAAGGTGGCAAAATTATATTCTACTCAATGAATGGCTATATCCGTTGGGTCTGCTATTTTGTCAAAGCACCCAAAATCCTTATTGTTAGTTGCGAAGTTGTGTCTGACCCATCGCGACCCCATGGACGACGTTCCTCCAGGCCTTCCTGTCCTCTACCATCTTCTGGAGTCCATTTAAGCTCACGCCTACTGCTTCAATGACTCCATCCAGCCACCTCATTCTCTGTCGTCCCCTTCTTCTATTGCCCTCAGTCTTTCCCAGCATTAGGCTCTTCTCCAGTGAGTCCTTCCTTCTCATTAGGTGGCCAAAGTACTTGAGTTTCAACTTCAGGATCTGGCCTTCTAAAGAGCAGTCAGGGTTGATCTCCTCTAGGACTGACCAGTTTGATCGCTTTGCAGTCCAGGGGACTCGCAAGAGTTTTCTCCAGCACCATAGTTCAAAGGCCTCAATTCTTTGGCGCTCAGCCTTTCTTATGGTCCAACTTTCACAGCCATACATTGCAACTGGGAAAACCATGGCCTTGGCTATATGTACTTTTGTTGGCAGGGTGATGTCTCTGCTTTTTAGTATGCTGTCTAGATTTGCCATTAGCCTGTAGTGTATTTTTTAATTTCTGGTGAATACTATGGCAAGTTGACATCCTGTGGCAGTGGGACAGTGATTATGGAGAAACCTGCAACTGGATGCTTGATCTGTACTGGCAAAATCTTTTTGGAGAAAGGAGAGATCATTGGGATAACCCATATATGACTTTGGGCAGCTGCTTGTGAGTACATTACAGGAATCATTGTTTTGTAATTGACTTATAAGTTGAATGGCTGGGAGCTAAGGGATATCATCAGGCTCACATTTGTAATGTAGTCTTTTAAAGGCATAAAACACAACCAAGTCTAATTTCTTAATCAC
The DNA here is from genome assembly GCF_001527695.2 of Protobothrops mucrosquamatus. Taxonomy (NCBI): domain Eukaryota; kingdom Metazoa; phylum Chordata; class Lepidosauria; order Squamata; family Viperidae; genus Protobothrops; species Protobothrops mucrosquamatus. Next base: position 20,826 of record NW_015387229.1, read on the forward strand.
TTTTTGAGTATTTCTTTTATGGAACAGGAAACATTAGGACCCTTCAGACTGGCAATTTCTTACTGTATACATTGGACGGGTGGCCTTCTTTCAGAAAGAGTTTTAAACACAATTTTAAAATTTCTGGAAAAAATATTTTTTTTAATTAAACAGAAAAAGGGTGCTTAGAATATGGATTTTTAGATAGTTAACTGTGGATTAAATTTAGATGGATTTGGAATTGTAGTTTTAAATTAATTAGAAGAATTCCTTCTGTGGGAAATGGTGATAGTTTGGGTTTTTTTCCTTTAAAGAGGAAGTATGATAATGAACTTTGAATGTTTGACACTAGAGGGAGATAGAGGACAATAAACTCATTAAGAAAAAAAATAGAGAAAAATCTTTGATGGAAGTTTTTGAATTTTGATCTTCAAAATTGCTTGAAATGAGAGAGCCTGTGTCAATGAAGTTATAGAAATAGAAAACAATCTAATATTTTGCAATCTAATATGTTATTTTCATATATAACATTTCCTTCCCTTAATAAAACAGAATGGAATTTTTCCAAGGGCACACTCTGGGTGGCCTTACATGGATTAAAACAACAATATAATCTATTTAAAATAACACAGAAATTGAGATCTTGAGGAAGGAGGGAAACACATAACAATTAATACGTTAATGTATGCATAGCAAAATTCCTTCCCAAAGAGAATTCTACAGAAAGGGATCTAAAAAAAAATGCTGGAAATGGATACTGGAAATATAGGTATTCATGGTTTTTGTTTTTTAATTTAAGGGAAAAATAATTGTACAACAACTACAAATATGAAGTTACCTGGGAATGAACCCTATAGAATTCAGGCATAAGGATTTTTAAAAGTGTGAAGACTGTATATAATCAGATAATCAATTCACTAATAAAAGAAAAAAATGTTTTTATTACTGTACTTGTCATTGTAGTAATTTTCACTGTCTATCCCTTAATTTTAATTAAATTCACTTTCACTGCTTTTAGTTCCTAGCCACAGATGGATGGGTACTCACAAAACCATACACACAGACACACGCACATGCATGTACAAACGTGTGTGAGCACACACACAACACACCCCTCAGAAAAATGGTTCTTGTATCTTATAAGTAAAATGCAATCTTTGAGTGCTTGTGGAAGAATATTTTGTTCATTATGATACTTGTTTAGCTGCATCAAAGTAACAAAGGTACTTTCTGGATTTGGTGCTTGAAATGCTACATATTAGTGCAAAGTATTTGCAAGTGTTACTACACCCAGTATAAGTATGTGAGCAAAGGGGTATAGGAATGGATAATAATCTACAAAATTGGAATCAATTATCACCATCACGGCGTCTCTCAATGGCCATTTTTAATGTTGTCTGGAAAAAACAAAATAAAACACCACTTCTCATAAAGAGGGAGCGTGTGATGAGTAAGCAGCAGCACCAATTGTGGCTCTTGTTCCACTAGTCATCCATTACTATGGACACTTGTACCTAGGTCTTGTGAAATTTCTTCACTACATTACAGAACATTTTTGTTCAGCGGACTGCTTAATATCAGTGAAAGTCGTTTGGACTTTTTCTTTGATAGCATCCATGTCCATATTCTGGATGTTCTGAAGCTGTCCTAAAAAAGTATCTTTGTCTTCTTCTTCTTCTTGATCCTCTGCTACCATCTTCTGGAGGTCTTCTGGCAAGTCCACGTCATCTCCACCCAACTGAATCTGAGTGTCATCCAATTCACTCTGAGAAAGGAAGTAAAGTAAAAATAAGAATTCGTAAAAATGGATGGGAAGCTTGTAGCTCCCTTATTAACTACATTTAAAAAAAAAATCTGTGTTAAAATTCTAAGACAAGAAAAAAATAAGTTCTGTAGGCCAAATAAGACATATGAGACCGGGTGAACAGTTCTTCCTGAAGCAGCAATTATTTTCAAACTTACTTAGGAGTTCTATTACATTTAACAGTCTTTGTGTCTCAATCAGCATGTGTAGAAGTTAATACTGAATGTGAATTTATATGGGCACTCTTATGGAATGGAATGGAATGGACTAGACTAGACTAGACTAGACTAGACTAGACTAGACTAGACTTGAATTGAATTGAATTGAATAGCTTTATTGGCCAAGTGTAATTAGACATGCCTGGGGAGGAAAGCTATAGCAAATCTAGACAGCATACTAAAAAGCAGAGACATCACCCTGCCAACAAAAGTACGTACAGTCAAGGCCATGGTTTTCCCAGTTGCAATGTATGGCTGTGAAAGTTGGACCATAAGAAAGGCTGAGCGCCAAAGAATTGAGGCCTTTGAACGATGGTGCTGGAGAAGACTCCTGCGAGTCCCCTAGACTGCAAGGCGATCAAACCGGTCAGTCCTAGAGGAGATCAGTCCTGACTGCTCTTTAGAAGGCCAGATCCTGAAGTTGAAACTCAAGTACTTTGGCCACCTAATGAGAAGGAAGGACTCACTGGAGAAGAGCCTAATGCTGGGAAAGATTGAGGGCAATAGAAGAAGGGGACGACAGAGAATGAGGTGGCTGGATGGAGTCACGGAAGCAATAGGCGTGAGCTTAAATGGACTCCAGAAGATGGTAGAGGACAGGAAGGCCTGGAGGAACATTGTCCATGGGGTCATGATGGGTCAGACATGACTTCGCAACTAACAACAACAACAACAATTAGACATGCAAGGAATTTGCGTCCAGTTCATAGGCTCTTAATGAACATGCAAAAGAACAAGTAATAATAATAAGAACAAAGGATAATAATCAGAAAGATGATACCAATAGGGAAAGCAATAGAACAGATGAGAAGGATAAAAGTAATACAGCCATACTACATGGGTAATATATTTAGACATAAGACAGAACTGTGGAAATTAAGTGTTCAGCAGAGTGATGGCACAAGAAAAAAAATGGTCTCTGAGTCCATTTGTTTTGGCATGCAATGCTCTATAGTGGTGTCCCAAAAGGAGTTGAAACAGTTTATGTCCAGGATTTGAGGGGTTTGTAGAAAGCTTCTCAGCCTTCCTTTATGACTCATGTAATATAAAGGTCCTCAATGGAAGGCAGGCTGGTTCAATACTTTTTTTTCCTACGGTCCTAACTATAACCAGACAATTATGGAAGTACAAATGACACACTCAATAATTCCTCTGTAGAATTAATCTGAAATATGCATTTCCATCAAAGATGATGGCAAATGTTGAAGCTTAGCAATCAGTGTTGTATTTCTCCAGATTCTGAAACGTGATGTTGCAAACAAGAAAATGTAGAGGGAAATGTAGTTGAAAAAGGTGGAACAAATGGACAATTTATTAGAATATTTTATAAAATATAGTATTGGAACATTTTAATAGAGCATTTATATTTTTATTAAGACTCTGAAACCATGTTTTATTTTAAGATTTTGTTGGCATTCTCCATTATTCCCAGGCCTTAAAAGTAGCTTACTTTCAAGGAACTGAAATAAGATATATTCTGAGGATATCTTCTCTGTAGATCAGATCTTATAAATCTTAAAGTCTTAAAGCTGCCAAAGTTGGATAACCTGATCTACAGAGAAGGTATCCTCAGAATATACAATTTATTAAAGTTCCTTGAAAATAAGCTACTTTCAAGGCCTGGGGAACAATGGAGAATGCCAACAAAATCTTAAAATAAAACATGGTTTCAGAGTCTTAATAAAATGCTCCTCTATAAAATATTTTATATCCTATAAAATATTCTAATAAATTATCCATTCTGGGAATTGAAGTCCACAGGTTTTAAAGTTGCCAAGGTTGGATACCCCTGTTTTAGATAATTATATTCTTAGAAAAGTTAGAGCAGTGGTTCTCAACCTATGGGTCGCAACCCCATTTGGGGTCGATCGACCATTTCACGGGGGTCGCCAAGCAAGGCTGTCCGCCATTTTTTTTCCCTTTTCCGGCGGGTGCCTTACCTCCCTTGGGCTGGGCCAGCTGGTGGTCGGCCTGCTCCGTCTCTGCCGCTTGCCAGCTACGTCTCAGCCGGTGCAAGGGGCAGAACCACGCATGCATGGCGCTCCCGGGCAGGGAAAGTCCTCGACTTATGACCGGTTGGGTAGTCCTTGACTTACAACCGGTTTAGTCCTCGACTTACGACCAGTTTAGTCCTCGACTTACAACCGGTTTGGTCCTCGACTTACGACCGGTTGGGGGTCGCGGCATTAAAAAGGTTGAGAACCACTGAGTTAGAGGCCTTGGTAGAGAAGGAAGTTCCATATATGAAATGATACTGAGATGGGAAATGGCTGTCAGTATAAGAGAGTGATATTCTATAGGAGGTTTGATTGTAATGTATGTAACCTATACTGGATGGTGGGGGTCTTTGTGGCCACTGACCTAACAGCTTGTCATTGCTCTTGGGTGAAATATTAAATGACTTAATTCTTACAACTGCTTTGGGTTTTTTTGATCCCAGCTCAGAAACTAACTTGGTAAGGAATTTAAAAAAAAATCAACACATTGGTAAACAAGCATGCAAAAATATTTTATATAAGTAAAACATTTTGTAAAAAATATATATTAGGGACATGTATTTTATTTATTAAATCTATTTATATGGCTGCCCTTGTCATGAATAGAGAAATGTTAAAACAATAACAGCAATATTAGCAAAGAATGAAAAACTAACAATGGTCATCAGAAACCAAGCCCAACAAAACAATTCACCAAGACCTCTCAGTGGGTGATCTAACCACCTGGACCACCATAATCTGGGTGTTCAACACTTTACAAAAGTCCAGCAGAATAGGGGCCAATCTGATCTGGAAGGGGTATGCTATTCCAGGTGGAGTTTTACAAGAAAAGTGCATAAAATGCTATGCAAATTGTTATGAAAATAGAATACACTTGAGATGGGGGGGAGAAATGGGGCAAGCTCAAATTTAAAATGAGAGATTTCAAGACTGTAAAGTGGAGAACAATCTCTCTCTTTTGAGAGAATAATCCAGAGTATACAGCAGGGGTGTCAAACTCACAACGTCATGTGACGTGTTGCGACGTATCGTGACTTTTTTTGCCATTGCGAGCATTGGGGTGGGCGCGGTTTCACTATGATGCATCTGGCTTGCGGGCCGGCAGTTTTGACACCCCTGGTATACAGTTCCTTTCATAAACTACATCAGGACTGCCTAGTACAAAGGCCAGCTGTGTTTCTTCTTATGATTATAGGAACACTGATTATTTTAAAACATATATTAGTTCTGCCCAGCCATGCATAAAATCTAGGTGAGAACTGGGGCAAATATAACTTAATTGCTCATGAAAAGTCTTTGCAAAGAAGGACTCTAGATTTAAAAAGACAGTGTAACATGGCAGCCAATCAAATTTCGGCCTTAAATTAGACACATTTTGATTCTCTTTTTCTAACACCCCACTTCCAGTCCACTCTCTTGTAACAGTCCAAAATTGTTTCCACTACATCATATCACCAGACAACACAATTCCTGACTATGTCTGGTGATATGATGTAGTGGAAACAATTTTGGACTGTTACAAGAGAGTGGACTGGAAGTGGGGTGTTAGAAAAAGAGAATCAAAATGTGTCTAATTTAAGGCCGAAATTTTTTATGTGATACATCTGCTCAGCTGGAATATATTTCTATACCATGTAAAGGGCATAATTTGTTCATAAAAAGGTAGTAACTCTCTTGAGTTGATTCAGCATCCTGAGTCTAAATGGATATCTAAATGTATTTTTACTGGCAGCCGCAGAGAAGCGGTTTGACACAACTTGTTTGCCTTTGCAGTTATTTCAGAGGAGAAATTCTAAAAACCCTCCTAGTCTAGTGTCCTCACCACCTCAATAAAGGTGGTCACCAATATGGTTGGAAGGAGGATGAGAAATGTCAGGAATCCAGCATGGTTCCATTGACTCAGCTGGATACTAAGGATACCAAGCTTGAAAACCTACACCTTTTCTTCATTACCTCCTTAGATGATACATCTTTGAAGATAAGTCATCTACAGAGATGAGGACTGCATGTGGATCCTCACTTTTGGACAGAAGGATGAATTTGAAGAAGAGTCCAAAGCAATTTCATTGTCTTCATCAACTGACTAGGATAGTCAGAAGGGGAAAAAAGCCAATGCAGTCCTAGGCTGCATCAACAGAGGAATAGCATCTAGTTCACATGAAATATTAAGTACCGCTATATACTGCCTTGGTGAGACCACACTTGGAATACAGGTAGTCCTCAACTTACGACCACAACTGAGCCCAAAATTTACTGTTGCTGTGAGAAATTTGTTAAGTGAGTTTTGCCCTATATTATGATTCTTCTTGACACATTTGTTAAGTGAATCACTGCAGTTGTTAAATTAGTTACACCTTTGTTAAGAGAATCTAGCTTTCCTATTGAATTTGCTAGTCATAAATATGAACCAGTTGCCAAGCACCTGAATTTTGATCGCATGAGCATGGGGACGCTACAATGGCCATAAGTGTGAAAAATGGTCATAAGTCACTTTTTCAGTGGCGTTGTAACTTCGAACGGTCACTAAATGAACTGTTGTACTACATCCAGTTTTGGTCATCACAATAGAAAAAAGATGTTGAGACTCTAAAACAGTGCTGAGAAGAGCAACAAAGATGATTAAAGGGCTGGAGGCTAAAACATAAGATGAACAGTTGTAGGAACTGGGTATGTACAGTTTAACAAAGAGAAAGACTAGGGGTAACAATATTTGAGGAGCTATCACAAAGAAGAGGGGGTCATCCTATTCTCCAAAGCACCTGAAGGCAGAACAAGAAACAATGGATGGAAATTAATCAAGGAGAGAACCAACCTAGAACTAAGGATAAATTTTCTGGCAGTGAGAATAATTAATCAAGGGAACAAGCTGTTTCCAGAAGTTGTGAATGCTCTAAAATTGGAGGTTTTAAGAAGAGATTGGACAACCATTTTTCTGAAATGGTACAGAGTTTCTTGAGAAGGGGGTGGACTACTAGAAGACCTCCAAGGTCCCTTCCAACTCTGTTATTCTGTTATTCTGGTTACTGTCCTAATGGCTGGAATGGGTTTTATGGGGCTTGTTAGCATTTGCTGGGCACCAGCAGTGTCAAAGTTATAGCTGCCCTTTCATTTAAAATATATGTAAAGGCCAGATGTTCCAAGCTAAGTTGTGCTATAAATTGAGGTTACCTACAGCTGCCTTCCCTAACCTGCTGTCCTACAGATGTATTGGACTATATTTCCCACCAAGCCCACCTCCACATGGAGAATGGGATGGAGAGAATAATTACTCGGAGACCCTTTAAGAAGTTGTAAGATTCTACTGAAAGCAGCTGATATCTGCCTTTGTATCTTCAAACTGCTGTTTGGAAATACATGCTAGAAAGATATAGCTACAAGTAATCCTTATCTTATGACCATTCATTTAAGGATGGTTCAAAGTTATACTGGCACTGAAAAAGCTATGGCTGTTGCACCACCCTCATTGTCATGTGGTGGCAATTCAGGTAACTAACTCAGTTTTATGGCCGTTGCAGCATCTTGCAATCACACCATCCCGATTTGACACCTTTCCCAGCCGGCTTCCAACAAGCAAAAACTATGGGGGAAACTGTATTCCTTTAACAATGGTGATGACTTGCTTAATGGTTGCGGCATCTTGTGGTCATACAATCATGATTTGTAACCTTCCCAGCCAGCTTTCAACAAACTGGATTTACTTAAAAGTGCAGTGATTGGCTTAAACAATCACACCTCTTAGCAACAGAAATTGTGCTCATAAGTTAAGGACTATCTGTAGTTAAAGAGTTAGCCAAGCTATTCAGTTCTTGAAGGCATCTCTTTTCATGCAGTGATCATGGATTCTCTCTCTCTCCCTCCCTCTCCCTCTCCCTCTCTCTCTCTCTCTCTTCCTCATTCTCTCTTTCTCTGTTCTTCTTTATTGAGGTCCAGTTAGATCTTCTGTTACTAATTCTTTTAGTGTAGAATTCAGGAATATAATATTATCTCTAGCAATTAAAGCCATGTGACTAGTTGGGGACAACCATGACTTTTGGACATAATCCTCTCATATTTGACCAGGTGCACATGTCCAACAGCAGCACTTCTTTAAAGCTGCTGCATCATTGTTCAGACACGTTCCCTAATGACTGCATTTACAATGGTTTCGGCATCCTGTGGTCATACGATCATGCAAAAAGATGCAGTTGCTTTAAAGAGCTCCTACATTCCTGCTTCCTGCGTGTCAAAGCATTTCTTCTGAATCATTTTGGGAGGAAGCGCCGCTCTGTTTGATAGCAGATATTTCCCACCATTCCCAATCAAAGGAGAAAAAAAAAGTGATTGGATCAACATGGTAACCATCACTTCAGAACAAGCTAAATGATTCATGGATGAAAACATCTTCCCAATGACAAATCTTTCCTGACAGTCCCATTAATAGGATTTAATGGGCTCATTAAGGACATGTTTTGTCATGTAAGACGGCCCTTAATACCCTTAAGCTTTACGTCTTGCACTTTTCTATGGCTTCATATTATGGCTCTGTAAGTACCTCTTGAAACATCTGTGCAAAACAGGCGTTGTTGCAACCACAGCATGTTGTCTCCATTTTTAGCAAAATCGACTTATTATATTCTTCCAGGAAATTCAAGATAGGATTATGGGAACAAATCCATTTTATCTCCATGGTAATCTGAGGTGAGGAATCTAACCTCAGATATCCAAGAGCTACTAACCTCAAGAGCTACTCACTACAGATAGTCCTCAACTTACAACAGTTTATTTAGTGACCGTTTGGAGTTATGACACTGAAAAAAGTGACTTACGACTGTTTTTCACACTTAGGGCCATTGCAGCATCTCCGTGGTCACGTGATCAAAATTCAGACGTTTGGCAACTGTCTCAGATTTAGGACGGTTGCAGTGTCCTGGGGTCATGGGATCCCTTTTTGTGATCTTCTGACAAGCAAAGTCAGTGGGGAAGCCAGATTCACTTAATAGCTGTGTTACTAACTTAATCACTGCAGTGATTCACTTAAGAACTGTAACAAGACAGGTTGCAAAATAGATCAGTTAAATGTCCTGCTTAACAACAGAAAGTTTGGGCTCAATTGTGGTCATAAATCGAGGACTACCTGTATTCATTATGCCTCTTTGTACAAGCCAGACTGTTTGGGTCTTCCATTTAAATCATTCTTTTCTGATTCCTCCACTATTTACATTACATTAAAGGACTTCAGATTAGCTCCTCTTGGGGGGAAAACCTTAATTTTCAGAGGCACAGCAAGTGCTTTTAGCATGGTGGATGAGTCCAATAATATCTGAAGCTCTGAAAAGCCATCTGCCAAATTCCCAGAGAGAGAGAGAATCTTTAATAGTTGTACCATCAACATATCTGAAGGGCACAAATTAGGAAAGGATGGCCCAGGCCAGTTTCTTCCCCAACCCTAGCAACTTTAAGATGTGTGGACTTCAGTTCCCAGAATTCCCATCCAGCTTGGCTGGCTTGGGATTTCTGGGAATTGAAGTTCACACATCTTAAGGTTGCCAAAGTTGAAAAACACTAGGTCAAGTAAGGAAATATTGATCATCATCTACTCTAAAGTTAAGTATCTACCTATGTATATGTGTTTCTACACCAAAAAGTGGCATGAAATTGAATGGGGGGCCTGCAAGGACATACATGTTAATTTCATGAATGTCATTAACAGATCAATAAAAAAAACCCTAAATTACAACTGGGAGTGGTAAGATGACTAGAGATGGGAAGGGAAAAGTCTACCTTGTTTCTTGGACTTTGGGATGAGCTTCTTTAAAGAGATTTTTTTTAAAAAATCAGGTAAAAGAGTTCATCTCAACATTCATGAAGAACTTTAATTCCATTTGCATACAGAAAGTGGGATAGGGGATTGGAGGCTAAAACATACAAAGAACGGTTACAGGAATTGGATATCTCTAGTTTAATGAAAAGAAGGACTAGTGGTAATATGATACCAGTGTTTTAATATCTCAGGGGTTGCCACAAAGAAGAGAGGTCAACCAATTCTCCAAAGCACCTGAAGGCAGGACAAGAAGCAATGGATGGAAACTAACCAAGGAGAGAAGCAACCTGGAATTAAGGAGAAACTTTCTAACAGTGAGGACCATTAACCAGTGGAACAGCTTGCCTTCAGAAGTTGTGGGTGCTCCAACGCTGGAGGTTTTTAAGAAGAGATTGGACAACCATTTGTCTGAAATGGTACAGAGTTTCTTGAGCAGTGGGTTGGACTAGAAGATCTCCACAGTCCCTTCCAACTCTGTTATTGTTATAAATGGACCAGGAGAGTGCTTCTCAACCTGTGGTCCGCGGACCCCTGGGGGTCTGTGATATCATCGCAGGGGGTCTGCAAAGGATTGAAAAAATGTTAAGATTTAAATCTTGAGTTAAGTCTTGACCATGGTCCGTGGGCACAAAAGGTATTTAACGGGGCTCTGTGGTGAAGAAAGCCACTGGACTGGAAAAATGGAAATGTTCTTAGGAAGCTAAAGACTGTATATAAAATGGAGATTTTGAGGAAGACAGAAAGACAAAAAGGAAAGGCAGAGGATTAAGGATGACCTTTGGATCAACAGGAGAAGTTGGAAAGAGCTGGAGGCTCCATGAAAAAGGCATCACCAAAAGGAGGGGGTACCTACCTGGGAATTTTACCCTTCTGTGTAATTTAATGGGGTTAATTTCCAAGCTTTTCTGCCAGACAGCAATTCAGCGTTTTGGTCAGGATTGCTACCCAGCAGACTTTTGAGTAGGAAAGATGGTAGTAAGGGAACGAAAGAAAAAATGGGGGAGAGGAGGAGAGGGGCTCCATCACCTTTTGACTCTAACAACAGAGTCCAAGAGCAACAAAGATGATTAAGGGACTGGAGGCTAAAGCATATAAGGAAAGGCTGCTGGAATTGGGTAAGTCTAGTTTAACGAAGAGAAGGACGAGGGGTGACATGATAGCAGTGTTCCAATATCTCAGGGGCTGCCACAAAGAAGAGGGAGTCAAGCTATTTTCCAAGGTGCCTGAAGGCAGGACAAGAAGCAATGGATGGAAACTAACCAAAGAGAGAAGCAACCTGGAACTAAGGAGAAACTTCCTGACAGTTAGAACAATTAATCAGTGGAACAACCTGCCTCCAGAAGTGGTGCATGCTCCAACACTGGAAGTTTTTAAAAAGAGACTGGACAGCCATTTGTCTGAAATGGTATAGGGTTTCCTGCCTGAGCAGGACTAGATGACCTCCAAGGTCTCTTCCAACTTCTTTATTAATTATTATTATTGTTATTATTATTATTATTATTATTATTATTATTATTATTATATCTAACCTGAGTCTTGGCTGGCACATTCAGCATGTTACATATCGTGTAAAATTTCGGGGTCATTGAGAAAGGGCAGAAAAGGTAAATATCAAAACAGATACATCACTGTTTCTCAAACCTGGCAAACTATTAAGATGAGTGAACTTCCAACTCCCAGAATTGCTCATGCTGGCAAGGGAATTCTGGGAGTTGAAGTCCACACATCTTAAAAGTTGCCAAGTTTGAGAACCACTGACTGATATGAATGTTATGTGTTCTCCAGTATATGTATGTAATAAACAGTATTTTTGAGAGAGGTCTTGCCTTTGGAAGTCTGTATTTCTCTCGCAAGTGAACCCGCAAAACAGCTCGTCCAGCCTTCTTTTGCGTATAAGCTGCGTCTCTTTCCATCCTGAAGGCACAAATGGGAGGTTTTGTAAGAATCAATTGAGCAGGTCCAGCTAAACATCAGGCTGAAGGAGCATCCAGAAGCAACTGGCGTTGTGGTGTCTTCTGGATTCATGCATCTGGTTACAGTAGAAGACCCCTCAAAATCTGGAGGTTGATTTATTTATATTGACTTATATGGCTGCCTGCCTGCCTGCCTTGTCAATGTGATTATGAGTGGCTAGCAATTAAAATAGAATATAAATTGTATTTATCTAAATACTATTCCTGACTAACTGACACAGAGTACAGGTAGTCCTCGACTTACAACAGTTCATTTAGTGACCATTCTTATGATGGAAAGCAAGTTTTCTTTCCATTGGAATGTCCATATGACCTGGGTTTAGAATGCTGGGGGGGATGTGTGGAACCAGATCTAATATTTATGGCTTTCTGAGTGACTTTATGAATGAGTTTATGAACTGAAATGAGCTATAATGACAAATCTATGGTTCTGAAAATCAGGCTCATGTTGTCTGCTTCAGTTGTGTTTTAACTGAGCCATTAATTTTACGGCTAATAGTTTGAGCAGGAGCCAGTTTGGTCTAGTGCAGGGGTAGGCAACCTTGTCTCTTTTATGACTCGTGGACTTCAACTCCCAGAATTCCTGAGCCAGCATGGCTGGCTCAGGAATTCTGGGAGTTGAAGTCCACGAGTCATAAAAGAGACAAGGTTGCCTACCCCTGGTCTAGTGGTTAACGCATTAGGCTAAAAACCGGGAGTCTGTGAGTTCAAGTCCTGCCTTAGGCACAAAGCCAGCTGGATGACCTTGGGCCTGTCACTTTCTCGCAGCCCTAAGAAGGGGGCAATGGCAAACCACGTCTGAAAGCTTTGCTAAGGAAATTGCAGGGACTTGTCCAGGCAGTCTCCAAATATCAGACACAATTGAACCAATATATATATATATACATATTAATTTATAGCATTTCAATATGTATAATTTGAGACCTTCTTAAACCATCTGCCCTTTGTATGTTTTTGAAGGGGATACTTTGATGACCTTGCTATGGTTTGAACACTGACAATATAGTTGTTACAGGAAACAGGACTACTAGGGGTTTACTCCAGGCTATGAACTTGAGTCATCTTGCAACCTTTTATGGGTGATTTAATGTCTGAAAAATTCACTATGTTGAATTTTGTGACAAAATTGATTTTTTAGAAAAAGTGGGAGGGAGGGCGAACTTTATGACAGCCAAAAATCAGGAGTCTGGGAGGACTCTTCAGACTAACCAATTTTATTAAAAGGCATAAACAAAACATGCTAATCTGAAAATATGATACTTGACTCCCTCACCTTCTGATCATTAAAATCAAATACCCATAGTAGAAACAAAGTAACTTCATTAAATATATTGAATGAATCCAGATCTTGAAAGATACAGATTTATTTTGCTCTCTGGATACATTTTTCATTTTCCCATGCAAGAAAAAGATTTCCCTTAAAATTTCCTGTGGCTCAAAGTCCATCTTGTGAAAAGGACTATTACTAAATATAACCCTGGTCGGTCAAATTCCACAGATCATTAACCTCTCACCTCTAATCATCTTACATTGTAGCTTTAGCTAAGCATTATGTAATTGATCATTAGTGAAATGATGTCCTAGACTAGAGACTTGAAATTCAATTATTTTTGTAGCTACAATAGTAGCAATATGTTTTCATTTTATTTCATAATTTCATTTACTGGTTTGAGTACGAATACTAATATTACTACTAATAGTATAATACTAATATTGCAAATTTCCTAAAAAAACTAATATTATTTAAAATGTTGATTTTGTAGGTGGTTTCCTATTTCATTATATAAACATCAGAGTAAAAACATTTTTTTAAGGAAGAGCACAGTACTTTTAGACTTTCAGAGGCAGACTCATGTTACCTTTGTCATTATTTCTTTATGTATGTTTTAAAATAAGAGTAAATCTAACTTTATTGGATTTAACTAGCTTACATAAAACCAACTTTAAAATTCTAACCAATGCAGGAAAAGAAAAATTCTGAAAAGTATTTGATTCAGATGAACTGTAAAGAAGCCTATGAAGTTCCATACATAAACAAGCTTGTAACTGTGGTTATATTTAGGAAATACCTTGGGTATATTAAGTATTTCTCTTTCCCCAACCTAGAAATCTGGAAGAGGAACATTCAAAGGAAAGGATCCCCTTTCCATGGAGATACTATTGTGGAAAATTAAACATGCTTCTGGAGAATAAGTAGTGGTACAGCCTTAACTCACAGGCATTAAAGCATCTACCTCCCTGGATTTCTGGTCTTGTGAATTTAAACAATCTAAAATCAGTTTACACACTGAAAACATAGGAAGATGCACTTACTTCTCCTCTATCACTTGCTTTTGATATTCCTCATATTCTTCTCGGGTCATTCCGGCTGCTGTAGCTGGGTCAGTTGGAGCAGCATCCTCCTTCTTTTCTTCGCCCCCTCCAGAAAGTCCCAAATTTTTCACCTGGTTACTCAGCATACTTTTCATTAGGAAAGCCATGTTCTCCCCCCACTTTTTTTTTCACCTGGCCAAATGGAAAAATAAACCCACGCCACCAGGAAACCCACAGCCCGAAGGAAAAAGAATGAACCAATGAACCAATGAAATTTCAACGGCCCCGAGCAGCTCTTCTAGGGCACAGTATTAGGGAAAACTCTATGCCAGAAAGAGTTCGTCAATTCTAATCTGGATTAAGGCGGTGTACTCCTTAGCAGCGAGAGGCAGATGGTTCAGATTAACCAAAGGGAGGGGGGAATCATTAGATTTTGTATTTACTTTTTGTATTAATACCTTAAGCTAATTTTTATTCTTTCAAGAGATGTGGAAGGGTGAGTGGGCCGGAAATGGCGGGGAGAAATGAGAAATATAGAGATCTAATTTGTTTTTCCTTTGTTCTCATACATTCAGGCATAAAATAAGCCATTAATGGCTCCATTGTTTGAATTCTAATGGCTGGACGCGGTTGATTATGTGAATTTTGTGGAACAGGTCAACAATAAATCTGGTTAGAAAGATCAAAGAGATTTCAATGTTTGTGGAAGGAGCAGCAAGCTTCTCCTTTAAATGAGGGCCAATCCTTCCATTCATGGGTATTGTATCCACTGGCATTGGATTTCCCTCCAGTATATTTTTTCCAGACTAAGTGGTGATTAGACATTTATGCTAGAACGAGGCTCTATGGCTCTCTATAGTTGTGGTCTCTAAAGATTTAGCACATTTTAGTGATTTGTTAATGACAGCTACGAATCTCTCAGGTTTTATTGCAATCACTTCCAGGTTACCATTATTCTCCAGATCAGATCAAGAGCATCCTTCATCCCAGGAGTAGGCAACCTTGGATCTTTTATGACTCGTGGACTTCAACTCCCAGAATTCCTGAGCCAGCCATGCTGGCTCAGGAATTCTGGGAGTTGAAGTCCACGAGTCATAAAAGAGCCAAGGTTGCCTACCCCTGCTTTATCTTGTCAAACTCAAGTGGCTGTGTTCTTCAGACATATTGATCTGCAAGTTAGCCAATCCTACTTTAACCTACACTGTTAAACAGGTGGATGTGGTTTATTTAGTCTGGGATCTTATGCAAACTTTGAAGATTGAATGATTGAAACAATGGTTCATCTTTGGTAATCATGGCATAGCAACAGCTACTCAGATAGGTTCAAGGCAAGGCATCCCAGGAGAGAGATGTGAGACAGACCATTGTATAATCCAGTTCTCATAAACAGAGATTTTTAATTTGTAGTTGGAAATAGAGAAATGAAACAGATTTCAATCAAATCAAAATTTAATCGAAAGCAGGACACGTACAGAAAAATATAGCATTGAGAGCACTGTGTCAAAAAAGATGGTGGCCACAACCTCTCAGATAATAATGTACTATTAAACTAAATGTAAGTTAACTATCTGAATTATTTTTATGTTGAGTGAGTGAGTCTCCTATTGGTCACCATTACAACAGGCCACAAAGAAGTAGTCAGCCTTGGCTGATCCTTTCAATGCACTTCAGTACAGAATTAAAACAAATCCACTCCTTAGCACAGGGGTAGGCAACCTTGGCTGTTTTATGACTCGTGGACTTCAACTCCCAGAATTCCTGAGCCAGCCATGGGAGTTGAAGTCCACGACTCATAAAAGAGCCAAGGTTGCCTACCCCTGCCTAAGCATAACCATTTATCAGCAGGAGAGGTCTTTCATTTTGAAACAAGACTAAAGTAATCACAGAGCAGCTTTGAGTCTGTCTTATCGGACTGGATGTTTGTGTACTTAAACACTGCATATTCTCACATAAGAGCACAAATAACCAACTTTTCTGGACCAAAAAAATACCTTTGGAATTTTGAGAGCACAACATATGCACACCGACACCTCTAACCAATGTTGGAGGGCAGCCAATTACAAAATATCCACTTATTGGGTGGCACACTGATAAAATTGTCCTTTGGCAATTTTCTAGCCCCAGAGAATTTCTACTAGTACCACAGTTCACTTTTAGGGATACTTTGAGGTAAGGAGGAAGTGGGCATATTTCCAGGCAAAACACTTGACGCAGCTATTCGTATTTCTTTACTTTTTACTAATGCTGGAATCCAGAAGCATTCTCTTAATTAACGATGAAAGTTGGCACTGTTGCAGCATATCAACTTCCCATTGTTTTTAATTGAGGTGATCTAAATTGCCCCTCACTGGACTCACTTGAGAAGATCCTAATGCTGGGAAAGACTGAGGGCAATAGAAGGGGACGACAGTGAATGAGGTGGCTGGATGGAGTCACTGAAGCAGTAGGCGTGAGTGTAAATGGACTCCGGAAGATGGTAGAGGACAGGAAGGCCTGGAGGAACGTTGTCCATGGGGTCGCAATGGGTCAGACACGACTTTGCAACTAACAACAACAAATTGCCCCTCAGTTAGATATATCACATGCCAGCAAAGAAGCTTCATATGTGGAAACTTCAGCCTGAAGAAAGCAAATCTCAGACTCTTGGTAGAATGTTACCATCCCCTAATTTGCAGGAGGGGGATTAGAAGTTAGACAAAGAATCTAAAGAGGAAGTTAATGGTCTTCCTTTTGTCAGCAGTACATGCCATTGCAAAATTATAAAAATCAGCAAACGTTTTCCTAAGAATAACTTCAAATAAAATTCAATCAAATCAAGACAAATTTTGATTTATTTAGATGTTTTAATTTGGAAACAACAGAACAACAGAGTTGGAAGGGATCTTGGAGGTCTTCTAGTCCAACCCCCTGCTCAAGCAGGAGACCCTATGCCATTTCAGACGAATGACTGTCCAATCTCTTCTTAAAAACCTCCAGTGTTGGAGCACCCATAACTTCTGAAGGCAATCTGCTGCACTGATTAATTGTAATTGTCAGGAAATTTCTCCTCAGTTCTAGGTTAATTCTCTCCTTGATTAGTTTCCATCCATTGCTTCCCGTTCTGCCTTCAGGTGCTTTGGAGAATAGCTTGACTCCCCCCTCTTGTTTGTGGCAGGCCCTTTAATATTGGAGCACTGCTATCATGTCATCCTTAGTCATTCTTTTCATTAAACTAGAAATACCCAGTTCCTGTAACCATTTATGTTTTAACTTCTAGTCCCCTAATCATCTTTATTGCTCTTCTCTGCACTCTTTTTCAACATATTTTCAACACACAAACAGAACAGTGCTCTTCAAAAACATACAAGAATTGGCAATTAGATTTCCAAAGTTTCTATAAAAAACTGCACCTCACCAGTACATGAATTGTACTTCCAGTTAAAGAGAATTCTGCAATTATTGGCATTTGTGTGTCTGATGTGTGCACACGCAGATGCTTTTGGGTTGTCCTGGCTCCTAGCATCTGCCTGGACAAGTCCCTGCTGTTTTCTTGGCAAGATTTTTTAGAACTGGTTTGCCATGGTCTCCTCCTTCTTCAGGGTGACTGGCTCAGTACCCAAGGAGAGACTAGAACTCAAAGCCTATGCCTTATAGCAGGGGTGTCAAATTGCCGGTCCGCGGGCTGGATGTGTCACGAGGAAGCCACACCCACCCCAGCTCCGGCAAGGGGGAAAAAGTCATGATACGTCATGACACATGACGCGGCAAGTTTGTCACCCCTGCTGTATAGCAACAGCAATAAGACTTATATACTGCTTCACATTGCTTTACAGCCCTCTCTAAGTGGTTTACAATGTCAGCATATTGTCCCCAACAATCTGGGTCCTCACTTCACCGACCTCGGAAGGATGGAAGGCTGAGTTAACCTTGAGCCAGTGAGACTCAAACTGCCAAGCTGCTGACTCAGCAGTAGCAGCCTGCAGTACTGCATTCTAACCACTGCACCACCAATGCTTATCCACTATCCCAGGGGTAGGCAACCTCGGCTCTTTTATGACTCATGGACTTCAACTCCCAGAATTCCTGAGTCAGCTATGCTGACTCAGGAATTCTGGGAGTTGAAGTCTATGAGTCATAAAAGAGCCGAGGTTGCCTACCCCTGCACTATCCCAAACTGTCCCTCTTCTATCATTATTCATTATGGACCTGTAAAATAATTAAAACTACAGACAGGTAATAAAATGTGCATTATATTACTACCAAAATTCAAAATGAGACTAGAAATGTTTCATTATATGCCACACGAAACTATACATGTGTGAAAATGCAAGTTATGTTGTAATAACCTTTCACAAGTATGTGCATTTCATGTATTTGTGAGGGCTTCAGGGACCTTATATTGAAATCTGTTCACTTGCTGGGGAACTACCGGTAATTACTGTTGGGATATTAGCTCAAGTCTAACAATGTTTCTGAGTACAGCTTTACTGTATTTTACCCTCTGAACACAAGATACAATACCACTGATTGCTTCAATATTTTAATTCTCAGCTGGGTAGATTCACATTGTGTTGAAAGAAAATATAGATGTTTATCTACAAGATTTGCATCATGATCCAAGCATATTCCAAAGAAAAATAATGCAACAGAATCCACTTTTTTCTGCACAAAAGAAAGCAGTGTCTTCTTTCATGAAAACTCTAATCGCACAAACCCTTGATTTAGTAGACCATTTTTACAACATACATTTGGTTTTAATTTGTCCAAGGCACCTGTAAAAATATTTGCTGGTGTGAAATAGAATGATTTGGGTTGAGAAAAATAAAGTCTGCTTATTTGTCCTCAACTGTGAGTTGTAGGAAGGTATTCTTTAGTTACTTGTTTTTCAAAACTTGGTGGAAAACGTCCTGTTTATGAATCCTAACATAACGCTGCCAAAATCTTTAAAGGGAGAGAATTGCATAGATTTGTTCTGTTTCTCAAAACTGCAAACAATGCCATCAAAATATGTAATACTGGATACAATGAACATTGCTCACCTTTTAATATTTTAAGTTTAGAGGAATTTGAGCACTTGGCAATTTGGGAAAACTATTCTATTAGGATTTCTACGTGCGTAAAAATGAAGTTTCAAGTCAATACTATATAGGCAAAATGCAGGGCAGAGTAAAATCACATTGGCTGTTCTGGAACAACCTTAAGAAGGATTACATAATTAGTGGCTAAGACTTAAGAATACTTGAGAATGAAGAACAATACTGGTTCAACAAAAGCAGAACAAGCCTGAATTTTTTTTTAACAATGCCATCAGTGTCTACACACAATATCCCTGGTTTGGAGAGGACCACTTTGAAGAACACAATGCAAGGTCGGTTTGATTTTTAACATTCAATGATACATTTTGAAGATCACTGCTGTCTCATATTCTCTCCCAAGTCAGATGACTTTCAAGATCATGCAAGCTAGGATCTCTTCGTTGAAGAGAGTTTAAAAAACACTTTTACAAAAGTTATGATCGATGTGAATACAATGAATACAAATAACTGTATCAAAACATGCTAAAAAGAGCTTGTTCCCGCCTACCTTTTTCTATACAGAAAAATTGCACCATTAAGAACTGAGCTGTTCTACAAACTTCCTCATTCCATATTCCTGCTTGTCACTGTTTCAACAGATTTTTTTTTTAAAGTTGAATCGGCAATATCTAACTCTGCTTATCTAATGCTGCCCACAAGGTTACATGATTTTTATTTTTATTTTTTTGTAAACTCTTATAGCTTTAAAGGGGAATGCAGTTTCAGAACCTCAATGCCTGCTTGCCTGCCTGCTTCCCCTCTTCTCTGAGACATACAACAAATATTATACAGCAAGTCTTTCTGCCTTCCATGATCTCCCCAAATAAGGATGTAAAAATAAGTGTGAGATATACTCCTGGGCCAAGACCCTACTTGGGATGTATTTTGACAATGAAGTAAAGTTTTTTTCCCCCCATCGACCCATCTCTCCTGGATACTCAAAAGACAGAATTTACCTCTTTTCTGCCTTGGAATCTGTCCATTTTATTACACCGCAATCCATAATTCACGGTACTTGATTAAAAAAGAACTCAATAATTTAAAATATTGAAGCATTTTCAACACTAAGGATTCCTTCCCTCCTCTCCAACTAGTGCAATGCTTTCCATGCACCTCTGGAATGCACAACAGAGGGGCCATCAAAAGAACTTCTTTGCGGCTGCTTCTTGCTGACTCCTGCAGACACAACAGACAGATAAATCCATTAGCTCAACTGACTTTAGAAAGCTTTTTGTCTGTCTCAATAAGGCAGTGACTCTTTCAGAACCAGGAATGCTCTGGAATTCGGAGGCGGCGGCCGGGCAGCCCCTCCATAAGCTTCTTGGGCTGAACGTGGCTTTTTTAGTACTTTAATCTAAAATAATTAAGCTCACTACAGTCGTCAAAGTCTCCAAACCAACTTAGGCTAACTACTGAAATAAGATTAACAATTGCTTCAGATCACAGCGAAGTGACTGACAGAAGCCGAGCCATTTAGACCAATATTATTTCCCACAAAATACCTTGTAGTGAGAAACTAATTAGACTGATGTAGAAGGCTAAGAGCACAGTGGTTCACATGGGTAGGATGCTGGGTTGGGAGGTTAGTGAGCCTGTGTTCGAGAGCTGAGTGTTGCTGTGGAACAGGGTGAGCTCCTGTCCTTCGTTCCAGCTCCTGCCGGGAATATGAAAAGAGCTCCCAACTGGGTGCCCCCTGGACAACGGCTAATGCTTTCAACCCGGAAGCACCTCAATGCTTAAGACACAAGTGCGATGCGACAAAGAAGGAACACGCTCTATCTGTTTTATGTTGCAAAAGGAAAATACCTCATGAAACGGACAGGAAAAGATGTTGTTTAATTTTTCCTTGCAGGTGTTTGCAAAAACTTATTTAGTTGCCGGTAGAAGAGAGTATTTGTAGCTGAGGGATGAACTGTGGGGTCCTCGGTGTTCTCAGAGGACCCCACAATAAAACATCTGTTTTCTTGCAGATGTTTTATTACACAACTAAATTACCTACTTGGGTAATGAAGCATCTGTAAGAAAACAGCCAAGCTCAGAGAGCACCAAGGACCCCACAGTTCTTGCATTACACATTTCTACTTCAATCTTTCCTCAAGGAGCGCTAGGCAGCTTATTTAATATTTTGTCCTCTCAGTTTTATTCACATAACAATATTATAGTGAAAGCTATGTTGAGAAAGATTTGCTTCCTCACCCGGTCTTTTACACAGACCCCCTTGGATCCAATTTCAGCTTATTCAGTTCAACCCTCCCCAATCAGGAGCCCCTCCCAACTCTGACTCCATATTTAAGACTCATGAAAGGAGAGGAGGGGAGGGAGAAACGCAAACACTTATGCCAGTGATGGCGAACCTTTTAGAGACCGAGTGCCCAAACTGCAACCCAAAACCCACTTATGCATCGTCGGGTGCCGGGTGGGTGTGGCCCATTGGGTGGGTGTGGCCCATTGGGTGGGCGTGGCTGCGGTGGTAACAGCAGACTGGGTGGGACTAAAAAGTTCAATCAATCAATTCCAACTTTGCAAGATCTTTTTTTTCCCCGCGAGTTGAAATTGGCTGATTGATTGAACCTTTTTTTTGTACACGGCGGCGGAGGCCTAAAGCGAAAAGGTTTTATAAAACCCAGCTGAAGGCCTAGGACTGGGGTGACAGTGCATGTGCCCACAGAGAGGGCTCTGAGTGCCGCCTCTGGCACCCGTGCCATAGGTTTACCACCACTGACTTATGCATTTCCATGACAGCAAAAGACGTGTATTCCAGGGCTTAAAATCTTGTCCACCCTGTCCCTTTTTCTATATTCTTGTGAATGCCGATTTCAAAAGACTGCTGAAGCGTGTGAGAACCAAGTATTTCCTCAGTGACGGTTCTTTTTGTAAGTTCCCCAGAAGTGTGGGCTTTAAAATGTTTAGCAAAAAGACCAAAAGGGATCCTAAGTAGTTACATCTGACAGTGAGAATGTGAATTATAAACTTTTTAAAAAAAATATTGAAAAATTGAAAATTCCTAAGCATTTTTATATAGCAAAAACTCCACAAACATAATGGCAAAAGTGCGTTTGTGCCAAGGACCGGCATCTTAAATCCACTGGTGTCTCTCTCTTGTGTTTCTTAAAATTTAGTTTTTTGTGCCTCGTAAATTTTTAGCGTTTGCTCAGAACAGACAGGTTCATTTCTAAGCCATTCATTCAGTTCTATTCCTCAGGGTCATCATCCCTGTTTGCAACGTGTGTTCAAGTTGACACTTACCTGTACATGATGTAACCAATAAAGAGTAGCGTCTGGATTGCTACAAATACAAAGAAGTGCGTTGTCGATAAACATGATGGAAATTGTGGCAACTCTGGACATTTAGGTTTTTCATTTGATGGCTGAAAAACAAACAAGACGATGATATGATTTTTCAACAAGCCGAACCGATGAGTGTACTCAAAATCATTTTGATGGCTGTGCACGCATGCTTTAAAACATGTTGTGTGTGTTTGTGTGTTTTAAAAACCCCACGAAAGAAAAGTCCAGGCAGTACTTTTGGAGTACCACTATATTGTATTTATTTATTTTTATCCCTTTATTATTGTTATAAATAACTCAAGGTGGCAAAAATACCTAATATTTCTTCCTCTTCCTATTTTCCACATGACAACCCTGTGAGGTGGGTTGGACTGAGAGTGAGTGACTGGCCCAAAGTCACCCAGCCGGTTTTCATGCCTAAGGCAGGACTAGAACTCACAGGTTCCTGGTCTCTAGCCTGGTGCTTTAATCATAAGACCAAACTGGTTTAAACCATGCACTGTAAACTATACACTAGTCCACGGGTAGGCAACCTTGGCTCTTTTATGACTCGTGGACTTCAACTCCCAGAATTCCTGAGCCAGGGTAGTCCACGAGTCATAAAAGAGCCAAGGTTGCCTACCCCTGCACTAGTCCAAACTATAGTGCTGGTTCCCTGTTGCCCCTTCTCTAGTATTACTGCTGCCTTTCCCTTCCCCAAGAAAAGCTGTTTGTGGAGAATTTGCTTTATCAGTATTCAAGGCCAGGAAAGGGCAGCTATAAGGAGATGTAGCAGCAGATCATAAATCTCAGTCCTTGCCCTATTACTGTATGTGAGATTCTGTCTCTGGCCCAAAATCATTAAAGATGCCAATTTATCAAGTTGTAGACAGGCTTCTCATTAGGTCAAAAGGATTTAATAGATTTACCACAGAAAACCCATAAAAGCCATGAAATTGTTTTGGACAGCTTTTTTTTTCCAGGCCAAGGGCTTTTGAGTGATGTGATAAGGACTAATATTCCAAGCACAGACCAGGCAAAGAAATGCTTAAGGCCGGAATAAAGCTTTCATTTAGCTTTAATTTAAAATCATTAAATACTGAGGTGAATACTCCCTTCTGGTAGATTACAAATTATAAGTTAACTTCAAGTGCAGGTAGTCTTCATTTAATGAACCTAACTGGAATGGCAATCCCTTCACTAAGTGATGTGGTTGTTAAGCAAAATCCCATGAGACTTTCTGGTAGATTACAAATTGTAAGTTAACATCAAGTGCAGGTAGTCTTCATTTAATGAACCTAACTGGGATGGCAATTCCTTCACTAAGTGATGTGGTCATCAAGCAAAATCCCATGAGACTGCTCAGCTTAGAGTGGCAGTTCCAGCAATCCCAGTTCCTGTCACCAAGTGAAGCCAAAGCAAGGATCAACCTGGATCCAAACTGTTCTTGGAAGAAGGAACTCCCTTCATTTCAACTCCTCCATCCGCCTCTCTCCCATCATCTTTGTTGTTTTCGCTGCCTGCTTACCCCTTGCTACCAGCTCTGCCCACCTCTTCCCATCACCACTGTACCCGCTGCATTGTGTGCCACACTGTACCGTTCTTTCACGTGGCCTTCTTTTGTGCCAGTGCAACCAGGGGCTTCTCTAATGGGCTAGAAGGGACTGCACTGGTACAAATGAAGTGCCCTTCCACCCAGGGCCTTTTTTTGTGAAAGGTCTTTGGTGAGGTGCAAATGGAGGCCCTGGCCAGCATGCAAGAGAAGTCTTGGCTGCACTGGAGCAAAAGAAGGTTGTGTGAAAGAAGGTTCTGAGTGTTACAGTAGTAGTGTGCAATGTGGCATTGCTGGATGGCGGGAATAGTTGGCAGAAGCAGGTAGGCAGATAACCAAATGCGGTCATAAGTGAAGGATGTTGGCAAGAGATTGGCCAAGCCAGGGAGGAGTCAAATGGGGAATTAATCTGGAATTCCTATGTGGGCACAAGAGGGTGAAGTCTACCCCCTCCCTTGAATGCCATTGAACCTTATCTAGTTTTATCCAGGTATAAAACCATCAGTTTGAGAAGATTCCTGTGTTATAGGCTTGAGCAATAAAATGGTTATTTGAAGTCTTCCTGTGTGGCTATGGTCGTTTGGGCCTGGCAGGTTGGCCCACATTTATGCTATCGTGGGCATGTTTTAATAACAGGAATTTTGAGGACTGATTGCAATGGCAGGATTTGAGGAACGCCGGTAAATCCTTTCATTCAACTTCAAATGGTTGCTAAACAAATGGATGTTAAGTGAGGATTATCTATATTGCAGAGGTTCTGGGGTGGTCCCTGGACTTTGGAAGTTTAGGTTTCCTCCATGAAAAAAAATAATTCAAATATGCTCAAACTTATTGCCATTTGAAGAGTGGAGTTTTATTATCTGAATACTGATGAATAAAAATATTAGACTTCATCTGGCCATTTTATATGGAAGCCCTTTCTCAGATTCCAACATAGGGAAGCATTTGGGACACAGTGAACAGACTCACTGGAGCATCCGCAGAGGAGATCGGAAAAGTCAAGACATAACTGCAACCATGTAATTAAAGTCCTCTGCCATTTTTACAATTACAGTAGTGGCCAAAATTGTGGAAACCTTTTGGGAAAGGTGTATTTTTGAGGTTTGATGGCTAATAACACCACTTTTTCTTTGGAGTAGTACCATAAAATTATATATCAATGGAAAGATAATTTAATCAAGAATATAATGCAACAAAGTTTGTTCAGTTATCTGTACTGTATTCTATGAAAAGTTATAGCCAAATCACCAGAAAAAGGAAGCACAACTTGCTTAGGTTAATATCAGGTAGCTTGCCTTCATCTAATTGTAGCCAATGAGCACGAGTATTTAGACAGCCAATCAGTGTCATCTTGTTTTGGCAATGAGCCAATCAGATCACAGTAAGGATTCAGTTATTGATGTCTTATATTAAAGCTGAGAGGAGGACATTTGCCAGTGTGTTATGTGATCACTATCAAGTTGGTTGGGGTTTTTTTGTGTTCTTTCATTTAGTGAGCTTGTAAAATGTAATAAAATTAAAGTAATGGTGCAAAGAGTTGACTGGTTGCCCAGAAAGTGATGTAAAATAGTATTATTAAGTGAACTACATTATAAAGAAATTAGAAGAAAAATTGGTGGAAACTTAATCAAAGGTGGCATTTCTACTGTACACTTTTTCCAAAAGGTTTCCACTATTTTGGCCACTAGTGTAAAAGGGGGCAGGGTTTTGCAGTCTCAGCCATCATGTTGACCTTTGGGGACACCTCCCCCCCCCCAAAAAAAGTAGGACAAAAATAGCAATAGATACCATGTTCCTCTGGACTAAATGTTCAATATCCCTCTTTACGACATGGAGATGTTCCTTAATATCATTGAAATGCTGGGTAGTTTCGTAGACCCCACCAGAGGAACCTGGGTGGTGCTGAAGGCCACTGACTAGCCGCAGGGTTTCCCCCATGGAATTTCTGGAAAGAGAGTCAAGGACGCTCACGTTAGAGAAGCCATTTGATGCACCTGAACTTTTAAAATAAACATTGTTTGTTATGACACTGTATGATGATAATTACACTTTCTGTAACAAAATATACTGCTATTGTGCAAGAATTCGATCATTTATCAAGTCATTAACCTGAGGCCATTTCATGTACTTTCCATAAGTTTTAATGACTCTATGAAAATTTATAATCAGGGTAAGTATCATTTTTCTTTAAAAAAAACATGGAGAAAAATGATTTCAAGGAAATTGTTTTGATTTGTAGACGTAAATATGTCATTTTTTAAAACCTCAAGACGTAAATAGTTTAAAAGTCCCAGCGAGTTTGTGACAAAAGATACACACTGGAAAAATTAAAAGCAATTTAAGCTACGCCTAGCTTTTCGTTATCTAAATTATCATGATCACCCAATGATGTGGCATTTTGCTTCTCTGGCCTTCAGCTTCATCCCTGGATTTTATCATTCATTTTCTCCCCAAAAGGCAAGTGATCAAGTTTAAAAAAAAAAAAAATCACTATGGGCACAATTAGCATATTTGACATTGAAGCAGGGACTTTTCCATTTGAATTGATCCATTAGAATTGAAAGCTCTAGCAAGAGCTTTATTGTTAGATTTCTCAGACTAAATAACCAGGGACACCTTTTAAAATTTGCAACACAAAAATATGCAGGGACAAAATGACAAGAGTGTGTGCTTTGGTACACAATATTATTTAAAACTGTTTCTATGAGTTGCTTAGGTTGCCTAGGATCCAGCAATTGTTGAAAACGTCAGAGGAAAACTCATCTTCCCCAATCTGACTAGAGTGCTGGAAAAACTGCAGCTGTATTACTCTGAATCTGATGGGGAGAATGTGATTTATATGGAGACAGCAGTATTTTTGTGTAACAAATGGTACCCAGCTGCAGACCACACTTGCATGTTCAGCATTAAATACTGCTGGTCATGTAATACAATTTACCAGCCAACCCTTGTCCCACTGGGTCATCATTTCAGAGGTAGTTCCTAAATAAAAAAATTGTGAGTTGAATTTGACTCTTTGCAGGAAGCTGGCAGGGAGTATTAGCATTCCCTTCCTTCCTTCCTTTCCTTCCCCCTTCTCCTTTCCTTTTCCCTGCTCTCTCTCCTCCCCCAGTCTCTCTTTGTGAAATCACTGCTCAGAAAGTCCTCACTTATTTTCCACAGCATAAAATTCACACTCTTGGAAGGAAAAAATACATGCTCTGTGTCAATGCTGATGTTCTTGCTTTGACAACAGATGGAAATGCAACCATTTTACTCTTTTGCTTTTAGAGTTAGTTGATGCTGGGAGGGGGAATGTGGATGAGAGTCCAGTTAGTCATAACAATAATAACTCAGCCATGGGAATCCAAGGTTATTGCGCCCAGAGTTGATAAAGATTTGGAGGGCTGGGGAGAAAGTCCTTGCTTCAAGCTAATTGGGGAATGTGATATACGACTGTTAATTGGAGGAGGGAATTGTGCTTTGTTACTTTGTGCTCAGGGGAGGGGAATTCAGTTTTTGGCTTTAACTATGTAGTGCCGATACTTTGTTTCTCGAATAAAAGATTCTTTAAGGTAAACAATGCTTCGAAGTTCTTTTGAAGAGTTTCATCTGTCGGAACCTTGACACTCTGACTATATCCATAAAATAAAACTAGTATAAAATAGCCAGAGGAACTGCTTGCTGGACAAGCACTCCAAAATACAACAGCTCAGGAGCCATCTTTTCTTCTGCAAGGAACCCAGAACTTAATCAAATCCTTATCTCAACCTCTCCTCCAACTTCAATAAACTTCATCCTACAGATGTTCTGCTGCAAAGATGGTAGATCTCACAGGCTCCTATCCTCCTTTCACTCCATCATAATCTTCTATATAAATAAAAATGTAAATGTTTGTTTGTTCAAAATCTTAAATCTCCGAAAGTTCTTCACCAATTGCTTTGAAATTTTGACACAACGTTGCATTTGAATACGCGCGTTTTTATATACCTACTATTATATAGATGTCACACCTGTGACAGGTAAAAACATGCTTTTTTTGAAAAACAGCGCCATCTGTTGGATGTAAAAGCAACACACGCTACGATTTTACGATTCCATTACCAGACTGAGCCACAGCAACGCGTGGCCGGGTACAGCTAGTAAGTTATATGACTGTTTACTCAAGCACTGCGATAAGGACCTCAAATGTATTTGCTACATTAGTAACACTAAGAGTCATTAAAAAAAAAACTGTATATGGATAAGCCATCTAAGAATAAACAGAAATTGTGGAGTTTCAATGAACAAAAAGAAAGGGTTTCCTTTGGAGCTGTTCTACTTATTATAGTAGTTCACACCTCAACAATAATCTTATATAATAATGTGAAACCTCTATTGGACATAAGCTGGGATGTTATCATTTCCACATATGAATTCTTACTTCATTTCCCCAACTTTTCTCAGAACCTCTTCTTGAGTTTTTACGATATTGTCAAGTTCTAACTGGGGAGCCTGTAATTTAAAAACAAAAAAGAAACAGAGAATAAAACTGTTACTGAAAAGGACAAAACCGGCAAAATACAGAATTGTGACATGAGTAACATATGCACCAACAATATACCTGCCCTTGATGGCCAGGGACATTTGACCCTTTTTTGGAAATCTCTTCTGTTACCGCAGAGACGTATCTTCTCTGTTCATCCAGAATCGTGTCTAATTGCCTGTTGAGCTGTTTTATTTCCAGATGAATTCTATTTTGGCCTTCGAAGATCTGTCTCAGCTCACGATCACTCACCGTCTCAAAGATATCGTCCACTTAAAACACACACACACACACAAGAATTAGGAGGGCATGTCTGCCATTGGTTTACATATTTACAATTGAAAGAAAGATTTAAACTAGGTAAAAAGAGTCACGGATTTGACTTTGTTAAAAGGAAATTTCACTGTGTGGTAGTGATGAACATATTATTGCTAAGGTCTATAAAATGTTATTGAAATTGAATTTGGAAAGTGAACATGTAAAAGCACTGTATGATTCAGTGGGCAAGGAATTTTGCATATAATGTATATTATTATTATTATTATTATTAAATTAAACATGGGGCGGGAAGAGGAGTATCCTGAGTCCCGCCGATTGTCGGAGTATTTTTGGTGTTATGTTATTATGTTATTATAGATATAATTTTTGGCTTAATTATCCTTTATAAATTCTTCCGGTTAGTAATTTTAATGGGAATTTTAACGGGAATTTTTTGGGGCGATTTTTTCCCTATGCTTGAACAATGGGAGAATATGTGGATGAAAGGTTTAAAATTTACATTACATTACAATTTAAAAGCAAATATTTTACAAGATGATGTATCGCTGGTATTTAGCACCAGACACATTATCCAGAGTGTATAAAGGTATTTCGAATGAATGTTGGAAATGTAAATGTAAAGAAGGGACCTTTTATCATTTATGTGTTAAAGCAAAGAAATATTAGAGTAGGATCCATACTCTAATACAGAAAGTTCTTAAAATGAACATAAAGATAAAACCAGAAATTTTTCCTTTAATGGAAAAATTAATGGGTTTAATGGAAAAAGACTTGGGGGGAAAATGGAACTTTGATGTTATATATGTTGATGGCAGCAAGACTAATTTATGCACAAAAACGGAAGGACATTTCAATCCCCACAATGGACAAATGGCTGCAAAAGTTGATGGAGTTAGCAGATATGGCTAAACCAACTGCTTCGATCAAAGAAAAAAAAAACCAAGCTCCTTCTGGACTTTTGTACTTAAGGTGGAAAAAAAATGAAACTTTGATTTTGGGTTTTACTGATTAGATTTGTAGTTATAGAAACGGCTAGTTTATACTAGTATATTAAAGTTAAAAAATGATGTTTGATGTTACTGTTTTATTCTACTGCACCAGAGGGAGTCGGAAGTCAATGCCCCCCCCCTTCTTTTCTACACTTCTCCTTTCCCTCCGCTATTTTTCCTACTATTGGCTTTTGCATTTTTGCATTTTATATTACAAAATCATAAAAACAGAAAAAAAACCCCACACAAGTGGGACATTCTGGTGGGTCAAATAGTTCCAACATAACTGCATTTAAGCATATGCTTAACCACTTGCTCTATTTTGACGGAATTTAACTAAGACATTCTCAGTAAGACACACAAGTCAGAGGGAAACACAAAAACAGTTCTAAATAAGACCTGTCTACTTGTGATGTTTCATTAATAGCATAGGCCTATATCAGGGGTAGGCAACCTTGGCTCTTTTATGACTCGTGGACTTCAACTCCCAGAATTCCTGAGCCAGCTATGGTTGCCTACCCCTGGCCTATATTAATCTGTGCCTGAAGTAACTCCCATTTAGGAGTCTCAGTGAAGTTAACAGGGCATAACGTCCAAGTGAGTGGATGCAGAATTTCAGTCTCAAAGGAGAGGTGAGTTTGCAAGACAAAGCCGGGGAATCTGAAGGAACTATTTTGAGTTTACAAATTGTATTGATTTATCAAAATATAAAATACAAAACATACAAAAAAAATAAAGATAATGGAAAAATAAGGAGGGAAAAGGGGAGGTAGAAAAATGTGCAGGGCAGAAGGAAAAAGAAAAAAAAGCATTGATTTCCGACTCCTTTTGGTGCAGTATAATATGGTAGTTGTCAACGCTGTGACAATGGATGTCAACGCTCTGACAATTGAGAATCAGCAGCCATTTTACTTTTGCTTTTAACGTGCTTTTTCTCTTCTTTTAGAGTTCAGATGTAGAAAGAGGGGTGGGGTAAATGCCTGAGGGTTTAGCTAGTAGCCATAACAATGTAGAAGTGTGAGAACTCAAGGACGTGTTCTGATAAGGTTTTGGCGGGCTGAAGGGCTGGAGAGAAAAGCCTGTGTTTTGTGTTAATGTGAATGTGATTTATGACAGCCTGTGTGGGGAGGGAATTGCAATTTGTTACTTTGTATCTGGCCTTTGAACTATGGTGCTGGAGAAGACTCCTGTGAGTCCCCTGGACTGCAAGGCGATCAAACCAGTCAGTCCCAGAGGAGATCAACCCTGACTGCTCTTTAGAAGGCCAGATCCTGAAGCTGAAACTCAAATACTTTGGCCACCTAATGAGAAGGAAGGACTCACTGGAGAAGAGCCTAATGCTGGGAAAGACTGAGGGCAAGAGAAGAAGGGGACGACAGAGAATGCCGATACTTTGTCTCCTAATAAAATGTTCTTTAAGGAAGAATTCTTGCCTTGAAGTTCTTTTACTGGTTTCATCTATCGGAACCATGACAGTAGTAACTTAAGACCTCAATTTTTTACTTTTGTATAATAATATATACGAGCCATTTCTATAACATCAAACCTATCTAACTGGCAAAACCCAAAGTCAAAGTTTCATTTTTTTCCCCACCACAAGCACAAAGTCCATAAGTGGTTTCCAAGGGGAGTCTGATAGAACAATTGATAACAGCAAGCAACTTAGACTCTTCTCATCTTTTAAACCAGTTTTAAGATGCTGCATTATAAAAAGAGAAAATAAAGTCGCAAATTGGCAAAGGTAAACTCGCAGTTTCTGTGGGTCTGAAGGCTGCACTAATTTTTCATGACATGTTAAAGGCCACAATCTGAAAATAGGCAAAAGCCATATCCATTTTCAGAAGGGTTAAACCCCTTCCCCTGCAATCCCCCAAAAATCCAAAATTAAGCAAAAGGGACCTTTTTGGTCACACTTGTGGGGAGGGAGGGGTTTTGGAAGCAACCAAAATATGCTTTGGAGCAGTGTAAGTTCCCCTGCTGTGTAGTTTACCTACATGCTAAAGGAATTGATGCGTATAGCAGACTGAATGCATTGCAAACCAAAGATCATTTATTCATTTTCCCTCTGGACTCTACTGTGAAAATCATAGATCTACAAGATCCTCTAGTCCAGGGGTCCTCAACCTTGGCAACTTTAAGACTTGTGGACTTCAACTCCCAGAATTCCACAAGTCTTAAAGTTGCCAAGGTTGGAAACCCCTGCTCTAGTCATTCTCATATGGACTGTCTAGCCAGGAACCTTGTTTGCCAACAGACCAGAAAGAATGCCTATTTAAGAAAGATAGCTTTCTATCACCTGACTACTTACTTGGCTGGCCTTGCATGTCTGGATGCTCTTTCTTAAATTCCTCCTTCTTTTTGTCCAACTCTTGCTGGAAATGCTGAAACTCTTCTTGATATTTCTCTTTCTCCTTTTCAGCAATTTCTGCATCTGGTGGAGGCTATGAAATCAATTCTGAGTAAAAAGGCATCCTGAAATTTGACAAGCACTACTGGCATCAGGCACTCGGAGTTAACATTTTGGGACGTCCAAGGAACAGTTTGAAGAAGCTGAACTGGCTGATATGCGCTACCTGACTGCCTTTATGTAAAGGGGACTATGGCTCTGTAGTCCCCGATTTTTACCTCTTATTTCCTGCCAGGCTTTATTTATCCTGTCACTTGTGAGAGAAGTCTGAAACAGGGGGCCTGCTTTACCCATGCAATTGCAGATTCTGCTGAATCAAACCAGGGTTCTTCAAACCTGGCCCTTTTATGACTTGTGGACTTCAACTCCCAGAATTCCTGAGCCAGCATGGGGGAACTATGGCCCCTTCATGACTTGAGGACTTCAACTCCCAGAATTCCTGAGCCAGCATGGGGGAAACTATGGCCCCTTCATAACTTGCAGACTTCAACTCCCAGAATTCCTGAGCCAGCATGGGGGAACTATGGCCCCTTCATGACTTGTGGACTTCAACTCCCAGAATTCCTGAGCCAGCATGGGGGAAACTATGGCCCCTTCATGACTTGCGGACTTCAACTCCCAGAATTCCTCAGCCAGTGTGCCTGCCTGAGGAATTCTGGGAGTTGAAGTCCACAAGTCATAAAAGGGCCAGGTTTGAAGACCCCTGCTCTAAACTCATGAGAAGTGTAGAGTCCTTGAGTTACAACCATAATGGAGCCTAGACATCATAGTCATTATAACTCATAATGGTCGCAAAATGGGTTGGTCACATGATTGTGCAAGTCAGCATGGTTGATATGTGAACGCTGTGGTCATTAAGCAAACCAATGCTTTGCTACGGGTGTGGTTTTGCCAAAAGCTGGAAGTTATTGATGGTTTTCAGGAAAACCATCATAAAACGTGGTCACATGACTACAGGATGCTGTAAATGAAGCCCGGTTGCCAATACCCGAAGTGCCGGAAATGAGGTCATGGAGGGATGCTGACTGTCAGAACTTTGGATCTGGGACATAATTCCCCCTCCCCCCCAGATAGGTCCATCAGAACTTCAAATGGTTGTTAAGTGACCGACTGTAAGTCAAAGACTTGTATGTATGTGCACAGAAAAGGCTCTGCTGCTTTAGCGCAAAAAAAAAACCCCAGGGCCAGCGAGGACGATGAAACAATGAGGAGAGGTCTGGGTGAAAAAAGCTTCATTCCCCTCCTTCTGGGAACATAATTATGTGCTGATTAATGCTTGAATAAGGCTAAAGCACTCCTAGTTCTAACTTTTGTTTTTGACCTCTCCAATCTTCCCAGTTTTCCTGACGTAATTAACAAAGATGGAAAGACCACAAAACATATTAAGTCTGTAATTCCATTGCAAATCTATAATTAGCCTGTTTTTTAAAGCCTTCGGCATAGTTGGTATACAACACAGTTGCAAATGACTGTCCTGTTTTATTGGGAATGCTCGCTCTGCATATTACTAAGAGTTAATTCTCAAGCACTAAAACAAAAGGAGAAACACCTTTTCTTCCAAAACCCACACTGAGCATGCAAAACAAATATATAATCCAAAGACACCTACCGTCATTTTGCCAGGCTCTGTCAACTGAAATGTCAGGAATGATAAAACATCATGGTCATCTAGATAAAAATTCAGAAATGTGTCAAGAGAATTAGTCCATATTATCCTAACTCAGTAGAATGACTTAGCAATCTAAAAGCCATCTCATTTCACGC
Source organism: Protobothrops mucrosquamatus (assembly GCF_001527695.2). Taxonomy (NCBI): domain Eukaryota; kingdom Metazoa; phylum Chordata; class Lepidosauria; order Squamata; family Viperidae; genus Protobothrops; species Protobothrops mucrosquamatus. The sequence continues at coordinate 54,726 of NW_015387229.1, forward strand.
ATTATCTGGCCGGGAGCACTAAGGCCAATATTAGGAATGTTTTGTGTATGAATGTTTGTCTATGGCCAAAATTGGCAACACACCTTCATTAACTGTGGACGAATAAGACGGGATCCACATCAAATAACAGCAAGTAAACGTGAATGACTTCTCACTCCTCATTCTAGCAAGCTATGCTTTACTAACCACGTGGGAGGAAATTTATTCCTGAGGATACATACATAGATAGATAAATGTCTAAACAAGTTGTGAATATTTATCACAAGGTTGCATTGGACAAAAGGCAGAAGGTAAGATGGCAAAGGAGTTTCCTATAATTTGAGGTTCAATAAATGATTTAGCAGACCTTGTACACTGATTAAAAAATGGTTGCTCAATCACAAGGGCAGATTCTAGCTCTCTGCAGATTTAAAGGCGAATTTCAAATGCTGGTCATCCAAAACACCTTATGGTCTGGATTTCAGTCCTGGCATTTCCTTTTTGTTTGAGGAGTTAAGGTAAACATTATGGTTCAATGTTTCTTAACCTTGGCCATCTTAAGATGGCTGGACTTCAACTCCCAGAATTCCTCAGCCAGCATTGCTAGTTGGGGAATTCTAGGAGTTGAAATCCAGACATCTTAAATTGGGTAAAAGTTGAGAGACATTGCCTTTATACCAGAACACGGCTGGGTTTCAAAATATCACTGCTGCTTTGGGCTTACATTCCTCTAGATCCTCTCCTCTAGATCCATGGAACAATGAACTGGACACATTTCAAA
>NW_015387229.1:55811-123184 GCF_001527695.2 Protobothrops mucrosquamatus
TTTTTTTTTTACAGATATTAAGTCTGCAGGCATTTTGACTCAATATCTATCTATCTATCTCAACCACAGAAATCATTTCTTGAACAAAATCATCAGGGGAAAGGTAACCTGAATGGTAAAATCACCTGCGAGGCCACCTGTTGCTGCAGAGATGCCAAAGTACCCTTGAGAAGGCAGCACCATGTTTTCAACTTTGGCACAAAACTCATAGTCTTCTCTGTCTGGAGTAAAGCCATTGTTTATTAATACCTTGGAAGAAAAGAGACAGAGATGAAGTCACTTGTTACAGAATTAGGCCAATTGTCTACTTCATAGTTGTCCAACCTTTTGGCCTGCACTGAGTGAAGAGGAAATGTCTTGGATGACATATAAAATATATAGTATAGTTAATGTATATAAAACACATAATAATATTAATGGGTTAACGATCCTGTGGGGCCGCCTAGGGCCATATGCAGTCCATGGACTGCAGGTTGGATAGGACTGGTCTACGAACTGAAGAAGCTTCTTGGATGAGAAGCGAAATCTTTTCAAGGAAAAAAAACCCAAGAAAGTCCAGTTGCCTTTTGGAAAAGCAGCTTTGGGACAACCATGGCCTGGATGATTGAGAATCTCCCTAGACACTGGTCTACCTAGTTGATCTGTACGTAGCTCAGTCTGTTGATTCAGACAAACTAAGGCTTTTTCTCCAGCCCTGTCACCTGTGATCATTTGAGTAGCAATACTAAATTAAGTCAGATAGACAAGTGACTTGTTTAAATTATCGTCATCAGCCAGTATGTTATTTTCAGTTACATGAGAAATCTCTTTTGTCCTCAAAGAGATAAAACAGTCTGTTTCTGCGTCTCGTGCTTTGCGTCCTGGAACTGAGAATACAATTTCACTCTTCATTTATTAGATATATTATCTCTTTCTTTTCAGCATATAAGCTCCAGCTGAGGTTGACTATTTGCAGTTTATTCATTCAAAAAAAAAAACTGGGAACCATTTTGCTACAAGTTTTCAAACTGGGTGCAGTTAGCATAACGTTTTCCTATGCTGCAGAACCCCAATGATTTATCTCTCTGCCAAACTTTAATCAATGCAAAAATCATTTCACAAGATCGGAAAGATCAGTATCAATTGCAATACATTAGGATTGCTTCGCATTTTCAAAGTATACTTTTAACTCACTCTTAACTTTAACTTAACTCTTTAAATATACATAAAGTATAATGAGAGCTGAAATTACTTACAGATAGTGTCCTCTGATAGTAAACAACCTTTGCACGGACGGGATACGGCTTGTTACGAAAATCTCTTTGACATGATGCCAATGCTTGTGTGGAACCATCACTTTAAAATAGAAGCATCTTATCAATACAAATTTAACAGTCAGAATAATCCACAGGTGAAAATTAAACTCATATGAATGACACAAGGTCATTCTAAATAAAACAAAATAGAAGCAGTCCTTGACTTACGACCATAACTGAGACCAGAATTTCCATTTCCTTTTTGCCATGTTTTTTAAGTGAATCATTGCAGCTGTTAAGTGTATCACACGGTCATTAAATGAATCTGCTCCCCCCCCCCTCCCGGGCTGACTTTGCTTGTCAGGAGCCTGATAAGGTCCCAAATGGTCATCACATGACTCTGTGACATTGTAATCGTTGTAAAACATGCCAATTGTCAAGCACCTGCATTTTGATCATGTGACCCTAGGAATGCTGTGACGGTCATAAATGTGAGGACTGCTCATAAATGTGAGGACTGCTTTTCAGGGTTGTTTTTTTTGGTTGTAACTTTGAACAGACACTTAATGAATGGTTGAGGACCACTTGTATTCAGTGAAGAAAAACTATACAGTCTCATGCTGGCTGAGGAATTCTGGGAGTTGAAGTCCACAAGTCATAAAGTGACCCAGGTTGGGGACCCCCGTTCTAGAGTGCAGGAGGTCCTGCATGCTGTATTGTTTTTAGAATGGTCTCCCTTATTCCACTCACATGTACTTTTCTACTTGTACTTTTTAAAATAATGACTTTATTACTGTACACCACTGAGAGCTGTCATGGAGATGAGATGTTCATAACTTAAGAAAAATAAATAAATGAAGCAGTACTAATAGTTATGTTCAGGGCTTTTTTTCTCAGAGAAAAGGTGGTGGAACTCACCTCCCTCCCCTGGCCACGCCCCCACCCAAACCCAGGGTCGCCTAGGAAACGGGCCAGGGGCGCGCCGACCGAGCCTCCCTATGGCCGCGGTTGTGAGCCAGGCAGGGGCAGAGAGCTGCGAGTGCGAGCGCGCCCCCCCAGATGTTGCGCCCGGTGCGGCCGGCCCGGAAAAAGGTGCCGGAACGCGGTTCCGCCGCGTTCCGGCTGAAAAAAAGCCCTGCAATACAAGGACACGTGAGATGAAATATTGAAAGGTTAAAAGGTCAGGAACCTCGGGTTCTATAAATGAGATAGTTTAATATATATATATATTAGTCTAGTCTAGTTTAAGTTGGATGAAAACTACCAGTATTACTTCGAACGGTAATAACGGCTGTTATTAGTGACGCCCCAACAAAAAGACGCTCCCTTCCTTTATTAAGTCAGCATAAAGGTAGGACAAGATACGAAGACTGAAAAAGCAAGAAGGTCCAGACAAATTATTTAAAGTTCAACCCACAGCATATCCCTCCCTCAATCTCTTCTCACTCACCTTTGCATCGTTGTCAAAGGAGTCAAAGAAGATGCCAACACCGTTCCAGTTGTCTGCTGCACCAAAAACTGGGCCCTCTAATCCTTGTCCTTCAGTATACCAGATGGCCTGTTCAGACACAGGAAAATCTAAGCAAATTGTAGGCACTCCAATCCATGCAACCACCATGTTTGCATCCGGAACCCATGGGGTCTCTTTTCGTGTCCCCATCCAGGAGCTGGAGCGAATGGCGAGAGCTCACCCTGCCATGCAGCAGCAGCGCTCAGTACTCAAACGCGGGCTTGCTAACCTCCAATCCAGCGTTTGCCAATTGCCGCTCGTGTTACGTACCAATCCATCCGCTCCCACTCTTCCTCTTCCAGTCACTCGGAAGGTTACTTCAATCTCCCAGTATTCAAATATGGATTTGCTCTTTGTCCATACAGATCCTTTTTGGCTTTTTAATGAAGGAGTTATTCTGATCTGATCGGTACTGGGGATAGCATCTAAAAAAGGAAGTTCAAATTTTCAGTAGTACGCTAAAAGTCGTACCTGTTAAAAATATTCTAAAAATTTATATTAGATTTTTTTAAAAAAATCTGGCCTGTAATTATTTGTATAAATAATTCAAAGCAACAAATATACCTGATGATCCTTCTTCCTGCTATTTTCCCCAAACACTCTTGTGAGGTGAATTGGGCTGAAAGAGAATGACTGACCCTGGGTCACCCAGTTGGCTTTCATACCTAAGGTGGGATTAGAACTCAGTTTCTTGGTTTCTAGACTGGTGTCTTAATTACTAGACCAGGAGTAAGCAACCTTGGCTCTTTTATGACTCGTGGACTTCAACTCCCAGAATTCCTGAGCCATAAAAGAGCCAAGGATGCCTACCCCTGCACTAGACCAAACTGGCTTTATCTCTAGAATCAATTTTGAAGGGCAGGGAATCACACCATTTGTATCTTGAGCACCCATAGTTTATGCTTCCAACTTCCAACTTTTCATTTCTAAGCCAATAAAACTGGTGACTTTTCAACTATTGTTGAACTTCGGTTCCCAGAATATGTCATTATAGGAAATGTTCTCAAGGGCCGCTGGGAGCTGAAGTTCATAATAATCAGGCAGGCTTCAAGTTCCCCACCACTGCTCTAAGGTCTGCAAAAAGGAGAACATGTTTTACTTATACAAGTAGTCCTTGACTTATGAATATTTGTTTACTGACCATTTGAAGTTATGATGGTGCTATAAAAAGTAACTTAAGAGCAGTTGTTTACACTTAGCATTGTTGTAGTGTTCCCCAGTCACGTGATCACAATTTGGGAGCTTGGCAACTGGCATGTATTCATGACGGTTGCAGTGATTGCCATTTACAACTTCCCCAGGGGACCTCTGACAAGCAAAGTCAGTGGGGAAGACAGAGTCACTTAACAACCAGGTAATTTGCTTAACAACCACAACAAAAAAGGTTGTAAAAAATCAAACACGACTCACTTAACAAATGCATTGCTTAGTGATGGAATTCCCAGGAACAATTATGGTCGTAAATCAAGGACTACCTGCCTACCACTGACCACAATGAACAAGACTAATCATCATGAGCTACAAAAGTACTCACAATTTTAAAATCTGCTTTTAAGTTCAGAAATAGCTCTTTTCCCAGGCACTCCCCAGGTTTCAAATATAAAATAAATTTCTGTGCTGGGGGAGTGCTTTTGGAACTTGAAGTTAGCTTTGCACATTGTTTAAGACAGTGTTCGCCAACCTTAGTCCTAAGATGCACTGTAGATCTGGGATGTCGAAACCAAACTGTTAGTTTGTGGTTATTGGAGAGTTAGATCTGGCATAAATCAGGCACATCCAAGCAAGAACAATGTAGCATTAAATATCATGGCCGTGTAGCAGATCAGAGAGCTAGGAGTAGTTAAAGCTTTGATTGGGAACATCCAGTTTCAAGCCCCAATGGATCCTGGACCTCAGTGAGTGATTCTGGGTTGCTTGTTTTTCTCGGACGTATCAAAATTAACAAGCAAAATGAAATAAATAAGATTTAAGCACTCTTGTTTCTTTCATATTGGTTAACCTCTGCATTAGTCTTTCAGAGACAAATACTGGATTCAGAATCACCGAGATTAAAGGAATTTAGGACTTAACACAAAGAAACTCATAATCTTACAACAGTGAAAAAAAACACCATGTATACAGTGCTAAGCTACTGTGTACAGCAGAGTCTAGACAACAGACTTCAAAGGATCAATTTTCATAAATGAAAAGCAGGCGTTTATAATTACATTTTGCAGGCTACAGTAAACATATATCAAATCTTGTTCTTCAATTCCAATATTATATGCCAGAGTCTAGAAAACAGACCTCAAAGGATCAATTTTCATAAATGAAAGGCAGGCTGGCTGTAGATCACAATATAGATTTATATTACATTTTGCAGGTTACAATAAACATTTACCAAATATTGCTCTTCAGTTCCAATACTACATTCCAGGAGATGTTGGTAAGCAGGCAACAATTTGTGTAAGCTGAGGAATCTTTCTCAATACTATTCCAAATTGTTTTAAAGATTAACAGAGCACTTTCTAAACTGTTCCTCAATTCTAACTTAAGAAGCTATTAGGTTAAATGCTAGCTTTTGTCCAGTAATTGGAGTTAATATCAAATGTAATTTGCTTTGTATTTCAAGTATTGATTTAATCAGTAACAAAAAGTCAACATGTTACTTAAAAAAACAAAACGCAAAGCCTAGAATCAGTTGTCCACCAAGAACAGAGTTCAAAAATAACAACCATTTAATGTTTTCAGCATCAGATAAACAATTTATTATAAACCAGGATGGACAAACAATTTAAAAGTGTGTCTGTGTACCAGGAATAAGTGTTCTGGTCATAAGTAAAGCAGAACAAGGCACTCTCATTCTACAGATCAGGGGTGTCCAGTCTTGGGAATTGTGAACTTCAACTCTCAGAATTCTGGGAATTGAAGTCCATAACTTTTAAAGTTGCCAAGACATCCCTGCTCTAGAAAGTGACACATCACTATACAGCCACAGTTTATACTGTCAATTCCCTAAATTTGACTCAGCTACCCAAGAATAGGAAATGGATGGCAAATAATCATGAGTTGATTGATAAAAAAAACCCCTAAAGACATCAGCTTAATTTTATATATTGGATGAATGTAAAATGTTCAGTCATACTTTGATACTTGCATCCTGTATGACATATGTGAACAAGTCACTCTGCAAAATCTGATCTTTAACTTCAAGTCTAAATGAGATAAAGAAGAAATGAAAGCATGTTATTACGTTAAAGTTGCTATATCCAATGGAGCACATTGGATTCACATGAATCCTAGCCATATGGCAGAAAATAATCACTTTGGAGTCACATGTGAACATTAACATGGACAAAAGACATTTCTAGCTATAAATCAGTGTAAAGGCAGAAGGATATTGTTTCAAATTTAACTATCTTATATAATAGAGTGATTCCAATATAGAGCAGGAAAAAATAAATGAATTTAATTCCATGAAGGAACCAGGTCTCTTACTGAAACACTTTCACACCTCAATGCCATATAATATGGTTGATTTCATATAATGAAAGCTGATTATTAGTCACCTGCCTTAGAAAATAACAGGATTCCCAATGGAAATAGTAAATAGCTGAAATAAAGTTACTCTACCAGCAGGCCCTGGAAACCAAAACCTTTTACAAATTGTAATTTAACTAGATCATGAATTTTAAGAATAAAATATTATGGTACCTGTGCCAATACATTATGCCACAAGGGCAAAAATGCCATCTCCTGCTATAATGGAAAACTATTAACAAAAGAGTTGGGAAACTTCTCAACTATGAGAGATTTAGAAGTTTGGTTGAATGTTTGAATTAATTTAGTTTCTCAAGAAGGAGAGAGGCAATTTTTAGATTTTTTTCAATGACAATGCTAAATACGTATGGAGCAGAAAAACCAGGAGGAGGAGGGGGGTGTACTTGCAAAGACTGGGAGTAATGAAAAGGGTATCTTTATTAATATAGAAGAGACATGATTTTTGAGGATTTTAATTCCATTCATCCAACATGAGACTTCATGGAATCTGCAGCAAGAGACTATACAAAAATAATTCTTGCTACATGACATAGTGAGTATATGATCATTTGAACAGTAATCATATACTCACTATATCATATGTAACAAGAATTGTTATTTTTGTTTAGAGCAGTGTTTTTCAAACTTAGCTACTTTAAGGTATTCTGGGAGTTGAAGTCCATACATTTTAAAGTAGCCAAGTATGAAAAACACTGATGTACAGTAATACGATCAATCTGGGTTTTATTTGAATATGAGTACATTTGCCCAGGAACTTGTTAACATTTTATGTCCTACTTCCCGTGGTGTTTGTATTAGGCTGCTCCAAAACATTAGTAATGTGGACCAATGACAATCTACTCAGAGCATCAACTTTATTATTTATATACACGTGAAGTATTAATACCACTTTACAATGCCTTGGTAAGGCCACACTTGGAATACTGCATCCAGTTTTGGTCACCACGATGTAAAAAAGATGTTGAGACTCTAGAAAGAGTACTCTCTTCTCGTTGTTTCTACTAATCCCCTGACCTCCGATTTTGTATATTCCTTGTCAACGACCTTAACCCATACAGATCAAATTGGAAGAGAAGGACGAGGGGGGACATGATAGCAGTGTTCCAATATCTCAGGGGCTGCCACAAAGAAGAGGGAGTCAAGCTATTTTCCAAAGCGCCTGAAGGCAGGACAAGGAGCAAAGGGTGGAAGCTAACCAAAGAGAGAAGCAACCTAGAACTAAGGAGAAACTTCCTGACAGTTAGAACAATTAACCAGTGGAACAATCTGCCTCCAGAAGCGGTGAATGCATCAACACTGGAAGTTTTAAAGAAGAAACTGGACAGCCATTTGTCCAAAATGGTATAGGGTTTCCTGCCTGAGCAGGGGGTTGGACTAGATGACCTCCAAGGTCCCTTCCAACTTTATCATTATTACTATTATTATTATTATTATTATTATTATTATATGTTGCCTATTATTTTTATAAACAACTCAGGCCAACAAACATTCCTAATACTCCTCCCTATTCCAATTTTCTCCAGAACAACAACCCTGTGAGGTGTGTTGGGTTAAGAGTCACCTAGCTTGCTGGATTACAGCTCTCAGTCTCTCAAATTTGAGGCCAGCATCTTAACTACTACAGCAAACTGGTTTTCTTTTCAATACAGTATATCCTCATCAAACAGAGGAATTTCAGCTTCTGCAGAGAAATTTTGGGTCAAGTAATCACATTTTTCTGTTGGCTATTTCTGTGCTCTAAGGCAAGGAATTAGGGATTCAGATGAATCTGCACAGGAGAAGGCAATATGTCTGGGCTAATGGTTCAGAAACATGCAGTCCCATTAAGAAACACCTTGCTGGATCATATCTGTGTGTACCACAGGATTCTTTGCAATATTCATCCCTGAAGGGCAAGTTGTGAAGGAATACTTTATAATTCTTTAAACACAGAGAGACAACTTTGTAACTTTGCGCCAGTCACTCTCTCGCAACTCAACCCACATCTGGGATTGAAAAATGAAAATGTCAATTCCTTTACACATTTTTATTAAAGAAAGATGAGGCAACAGCCCACAAGGGCTGGATGTTACTTTTATAGATAAAACGACTCTGCAAGAAAGAATCAGGTTTTTTTTTTTTTTACACACTCCTCTATCCTTTTAACGACCACAGCGAAATCTCTTCCTTGACCTACAAGCCAGCCAAGCCAAGTTGAGCCGCAAACACGGACCAGCTGCACTCTGCGTATGCCCAGAGGCGCTCCTCCCTTCCCGAGCTGTGCTCCTAATAATCGCTGATCCTCAGAATAGATTCCCAAGCCGATCACAAGGTCAAAATAATGAAGACTCGCTCCCCTCTTCGGGAATGACGGCTACTTACTGCCCGAATACGTCCAGAAGGGCACCGATCCGTCCGGCTGCACCAAGTGCGGACCCTTAAAGCTGTACTTGTATTCGAACCGCCGGTGAGGCCTCGCCGCAGCAGGAGCGCCGCCGCTTTCCGCCTGGCCTGTGGCGTCTGCCGGGGGAAGAAAGCGGCTGCTCAAGCACAGACACGCGGCTACCAAGAGCCTCCTCGCGGCCGCCGCCGAGCCATCCCTCCGAACCCAGAGCGCCACCATCTTGGACTCTGCTGCATGAAACCCGGCTTGGCCAACAGGGCGCTCGCTGATTGGTGCGACCGCCAGAAGGGCGGTGCCTCCCACGGCCAAAGGGCAAGGAGCACGGAAGCTTACTCGTAGAGGGCGTGGCGTCGTTCGCCACGCCTTCAAGCCACGCCCGGAAAGAGAAGCAAGTGGGCAGGAGCTGAAGAGCGGTTATTTCGGACTTGTCGTCTAACGGTCGCTCGGAGCCTTTTTCGCATTGGAAAAAAAAAACACATTTCCATGATAATTATTTTATAAGAATTAACTAGTTTAAAGCAATGCTGCTGTGGGGACGGTTGATCGGCAAAAGAAAAATACATGTTGAAAAATACATGTTGAGACTTTAGAACAGGGGTTCTCAACCTTGGCAACTTTAAGACTTGTGGACTTCAACTCCCAGAATTCCTCAGCCAGCTTTGCTGGCTGAGGAATTCTGGGAGTTGAAGTCCACAAGTCTTAAAGTTGCCAAGGTTGAGAACCCGCTTTAGAAAGAGTACAGAGAAGAGCAACAAAGATGATTAGGGGACTGGAGGCTAAAACATAAAAGGAACGGTTGCTGGAATTGGGTATGTCTAGTTTAACGAAGAGAAGGATGAGGGGGGACATGATAGCGGTGTTCCAGTATCTCAGAGGCTGCCACAAAGAAGAGGGAGTCAAGCTATTCTCCAAGGCGCCTGAAGGCAGGACAAGAAGCAACGGATGGAAACTAATCAAGGAGAGAACCAATCTAGAACTAAGGAGAAACTTCCTGACAGTTAGAACAATTAACCAGTGGAACAACCTGCCTCCAGAAGCGGTGAATGCTCCAACACTGGAAGTTTTTAAGAAGAGACTGGACAGCCATTTGTCTGAAATGGTATAGGGTTTCCTGCCTGAGCAGGGGGTTGGACTTGATGACCTCCAAGGTCCCTTCCAACTTTATTATAGGTCTAGGCTAAAATCATGTCAGGAGAAAAGGAAAGGTAGCCTGAATACAGGTAGTCCTAGACTTACGACTACAATAGAGCCCAAAATTTCTGTTGCTGTTAAGTGAATTTTGCCCCACTTTACGACTTTTCTTGCCACAGTGGTTAAATGAATCACTGCAGTTGTTAAGTTAGGAGTAACATGGTTGTTAAGTGAATCTGGCTTCCCTATTTGCTTGCCAGAAGGTCGCAAAAGGTGATGACTCTGGGACACTGCACCTGCCATAAATATGAGTCAGGTGTCAAGCATCTGAATTTTGATCATGTGACTATGGGGATGCTGCAACGGTCATAAGTCGCTTTTTCACTTTTTGAGTGAAAAAAATCTAAACATAAAGCAAATACTTTTGGTACTTTCCTAGATTCTTTGCATTTTAAAAGAAAAAAAATGTGGCTTTCTTTTTCCAAGTAGGTTTGGTTGTATGTCAGGTTTTGGAGGAGGTGTGATTTTCTTGATTCGTATTGCTTCATTAAATGAGGATTCTGATAATATTTATAAAAGCTGGACTGCATAAATAAGGGGAGAGTATACAACTTTATCTCATTCCTTTGCCAACCTGGAATCAGCCTGTTTCACCATGTTCTGTCTAGACTGTGGCTTCCTGTTCTGTGTAGAGGCTTCACATGAGAACAACAAGATATTCTGTGATTTCTATTTTCCTAAGGACATTCCATAACTTGACAGGATTGGCACAATCAAAAGCTTTTCTATAATGAATGAAGCGTATGTTGACTTCTTTTTGGTATTCTTTGGATTTCTCAATTATCCAGCATGCATCAGCAATAATGTCTCATGTTCTTTGGCCTTTTCTAAAACTGGCTTGAACATCTGGCATCTTCCTCCCCATGTAGGGCTCTAAATCTGCATTGGATGATGCTAAGCATTATTTTCTTAGGATGTGAAATTAGGTATATTGTATGAGTAACTTGCACAATCTGTTAAGTCCTCTTCTCTGGTAATGGTATGTACATTCATCCCTTCCAATCTATTGCTCCCTGTGACATTATATTAGCTAGGATAGCTTAGTTAGAACTAATAATTCTTTTCTGTTTCTTGCCCTATAGTATATCTGTAGATATGCTTCAAATTCCATTGGGTTGAGTTGTAAGCTGCCCAGGGTCTGGTGGCTGTTAAATAAATCCATCAATTCCTATAGCCTTCCAACTTCGTAATGATCAAGAATACTGATCTAATTTCAACTTCGAGTACTAAATGTTCTTGTAAGTAGGAAATATCTTCTAAGGTATCTTAATTTTTATATCTCTACTGTGCAGAATTTCAATATAATAATAATAATAATAATAATAATAATAATTATTACTATTACTATTACTATTATTATTATAATCAGGGCTTTTTTTCTCATAGAATGCCCAGAACGGAGTTCCGGCACCTTTTTTGGATGGAACCTTGTAGGGTAGGCAAGGCGGGTTGTATGACGTGTGTGAGTTCCGGCACCTTTTTCTTTTAGAAAAAAAGCACTGATGATGATGATGATAATGATGATGATAATAATAATAATAAAAATAATAATAATAATAAAGTTGGAAGGGATCTTGGAGGTCATCTAGTCCAACCCCCTGCTCAGGCAGGAAACCCTATACCATTTCAGACAAATGGCTGTCCAGTTTCTTCTTAAAAATTTCTAGTGTTGGAGCATTCACTGCTCCTGGAGGCAGGTTGTTCCACTGGTTAATTGTTCTAACTGTCAGAAAGTTTCTCCTTAGTTCTAAGTTGCTTCTCTCCTTGATTAGTTTCCATCCATTGCTTCTTGTCCTGCCTTCAGGTGCTTTGGAGAATAGCTTGACTCCCTCTTCTTTGTGGCAGCCCCTGAGATATTGGAACACTGCTATCTCGTCCCCCCTCGTCCTTCTCTTCATTAAATTAGGCATACCCAATTCCAGCAACCGTTCCTTATATGTTTTAGCTTCCAGTCCCCTAATCATCTTTGTTGCTCTTCTCTGTACTCTTTCTAGAGTCTCAACATCTATCGTTGTAGGATATTCTTCAAATCAGTTACTACCTTGCCATTGATATCCTCTAGCACAGTGGTTCCCAACCTTTTCTATACCCCGCACCCCTGCTGTAGCATATCAATTCACAATTAGAAGCTTCTGAGTTTCAAGATATGTCTGAAAGCTTTCCTTGTTATTCTGTATTTGTTTTCACAGACCTCATTGTACCAGTGCTTCTAGTCTCTTCAAACGGCTCCCTGAAATCCTTTATTAAGTTGCAGTCTTCTGTATCAGTCAATAGAACTGAGATAACTGTCATATTAAAGAATTCTCTGTGAAATCTAATTGATATTATTTGGTCATTCACTGTATTGCAATCAAGTATTGTTGTTGCTATATCTTTCCTGACATTCTTTGTTGTTCAAGTCCGAATTAGTAAACAGTAGATCTCCTGATTAAAAGTGCCCAATTTCAATTCATTTCAGTTTGGTAATGCCTAAGAAATCAATGTGTGGTCCATTTATTTCATCTTGTACTGTGTTGAGCATAATTTTATGATTATGTTCCTTTTTTCTTTTTCTTTTGCTCTTTCAAATCAGTCTTGCTCCTGGCAACTGCCTGAATAAGTCTCTGCAGTTCTCTTAGCAATTTTTTTTTTCAGAAGTGGTTTCCTGTTGCCTCATTCATGATCAGCTTGCCTTTAGAAGTTATAGGTGCTTCATCACTGATGTTTTTAAGAAAAGACTGGACAGCCACCTATCTGAAATGGTATAGGGCAGTGGTGGCGAACCTATGGCACGGGTGCCAGAGGCAGCACTCAGAGCCCTCTCTGTGGGCACGCGCACCATTGCTCCAGTTCTAGGCCTTCAGCTGGATTTTATAAAACCTTTTCGCTTTAGGCCTCCGCTGCCGTGTGCAAAAAAAAAAAAAAGGTTCAATCAATCAGTCAATTTCAACTTCTCGCGGGGAAAAAAAAGATCTTGCAAAGTTGGAATTGATTGACTGAACTTTTTAGTCCCACCCAGTCTGCCGTTACCACCGCAGCCACGCCCACCCAATGGGCCACACCCACCCAATGGGCCACACCCACCCAGCACCCAACGATGCATAAGTGGGTTTTGGGTTGCAGTTTGGGCACTCAGTCTCTAAAAGGTTCGCCATCACTGGTATAGGGCAGGGGTAGGCAACCTTGGCTCTTTTATGACTCGTGGACTTCAACTCCCAGAATTCCTGAGCCAGCAGGTTGCCTACACCTGGTATAGGGTCTCCTTGAGCAGGGGATTGGACTAGAAGACCTCCAAGGTCCCTTCCAGCTCTATTTTGATTCAGAATAGAATTACCGGTAAGAAAGAGGAACTGGCCCAGGGTCATCTAGCCGGCTTTTTGACCAAGTAGAAGTAGAACTCACCTTTCCCAGCATTAGAGCTTCTCCAGAGAATTAGATCTTGCATAATGTGTCTGAAATAAGATAATTTGAGCCTGGTCATCGCAGCCTTTCTCAGCTGGGGTTCCACTAACACCTAGAGTTCCATAAGAGGTCACTAGCGGTCCCCCAGGAGATTAAGATTGAAAAAAAATAGCATTGTTTAATGCTATAATTCACACTGATGGGAATTTTTACCCCTCAGGATTCAGTTGCTGGTCTATTATTTTATTGCAAAAAATATAAATTATGTTTTGTGTAAGTTAGTAGTGAATTGTTTTGTGAAGTTTAACATTTTTTTTACAACTTGTATGGAGACCTGAAAATTAAAAAGAGTTTCTCCAGGGCAAAAAAATTGAGAAAGGTTGCATAATGAGATGTCCTTAGCCTACAAAAACTTGTGAATTTTTTTCATTTTAACTTGTTGCAAAATCTTCAGTTTTTTATTGCAACAAACGGATCCCTCTGTGGAAAACCCTCTCTACTGTGAACTCGGTATAAAAAAAATGGGCAGAACTACAAATACTTTATCTTGAATCCAAAGGGCAGCTTAGATTAGTCTTCAGTCCTAGCAAATATATATTTCAGAACTTTTTTTTAATCAAATAGATTTCAATTAAGGACTTCCCTCTGTCATACAAGAAACAGGAAGATGCAGAAATGCAATAGGATAGCTTGGACAGTCTCCTAGTGGATTACTATGTTTATTTATACACTATATAATTTGCCTGAAAAAATAAACAATAATTTTGGTACATACCGAGAAACAAAAAGATGGAACAAAAAGTCTGTGATGCCTCAGAAAAATATGATGCAAGATTTAGGATGTGCTAGAATCAGAGTTGGAAAAAGCCAAATAGACCATTAAGCCCATCCCCTTGCTTGGTATAATAATTCAAATTAAAACATATCAGGCTGATGGCAGTGAAGCCTCTACTTCAGGGGTGTCAAACTGCCGGCCTGCGGGCCGGACGCGTCATGTGGAAGCCGCGCCCACCCCATTGCCACCAATGGCAAAACTGTCCTGATACATTGCGTGACATCACATGACATTGCGAATTTGACATATCAGCTGTACTTGTACATATCAATCAAAGAGCAGTCCAACATCTCTAAGCAGTTGATTCCATGGCTGAAATGCTCTTGCTGGTAGAAAGTTTTTTAATAACATCCCAAACCAATAAATTTAGAACCGAAACCCAGACAAAAGATAACTTTTACCCTCCATCTCTTTTTTTCTTTCTTTACTTTCCATTCTTTCATGAATTACATTCATTAATCTATTAATATTTTAGCATTTTTTAATTTTATATATATTTTACAATATTGCTCCCTTGGAGGACAACTGAATGGTAAAAACTTCCATTAAGTTTGAAATAGGATTGCCATTTCTATTCTTGATGCCTAAACATACCTTGGCAACTTTTTTTTTTTTTTGGCCAAGTCTTCATAATGTCGTCTTTATGTCAACCCCAATTCATACTTGAAACAATTGTAGAGGCCCAGAGAGATTACTGTACTTGGCAGAAATAAGGAAGAACCGTTACATAAGCAAAGAGAGCTGAAACATCCTGAAGTCCTAGGACAGGGCTTTTCAACCTTTTCACTGACTGTACCACTTTTAGGATATGGCAATATTCGAGTACCGCCTAGCAAGGTGTCAAAAACTTGATGACCAAAAAAAACAACCCCACCTGTTCAAAGTTGCAATTGCACTGAAATGACTTATGACCATTTTTCACACTTATGACCATTGCAGCTTGCCCAGGGTCATGTGATTTATATTTGGATGCTTGGCAACTGATTCATATGTATGATGGTCATAGTGTCCCAGGGTTATGTGATCCCTTTTTGCAACCTTTTGACAAGCAAAGTCAATGGCAGGGCTGCTGGTGGCCAAGTGCTAAGGCGGAACTTCCTTCCCTCCCTCCCTTCCTCCCTCCCTCTTTCTCGTTCCCATCTCCTTCTGAAGGAAGAATTTGAAAACCCCCCCCCATATTTTCCCTCTTCCATATATTCATCAAACAAGGAAAAGCCTCCAGAGACAGAAAAGAGAAGCCATTGAGGGAACTAGCTTAAAAAGGCGCATTCCCCTTTAAGAATTAGCTACTGGCTAGAAAGGAAAGTTAAGGAGTGCAGCCGGCACTTAAGAAAGAAAAAAAAATGTAAATAAGTACTGGCTGCTGCCTCGCCAAATGGCTCCATTCATAAGTAAAGAAATGCTACAAGCAAAATCCATTCACGAGAAAAATACTTCAAAATCCTTGCAGCAAAACTTACAGCTAACAATAGCAGAGCAATAGAAGCTAACAGGAGGCATCAGCCATCAGCCAAATAGAAATTGCCAAACATTCCTTAAGAACACAAAGCCCACATTGCACAAATCCCAAAACTTCAAAGTCACAAAAGCACATAAGAATCCTTCCACTCTCCATCTCCCTCTCCCACCCAAACTGCTTCCTTTTATAGCCTCTCCTGTCTCTGCCCCCTCCTCCTCCTTTCTCTTCCAGGTGAGCCAGAAGTGAGCCTGGGGCCTTTGCCTCGCCCCAGCCACTCTGCAGCTCCGGAGGACTCTTTCACAGTAAGCCGTTGCCTGTGCTGGCTCGTTCCCTCCTCTACTACACTTGGCTGGCAGGGCTGCGTACTACCTGCCATGTGCTAATGTACCACAGATGGTACGCGTACCACCAGTTGAAAAGCCCTGTCCTAGGAGACAAGATAATATTTGGCAGAATCTTTGGCTCCTCCCTAGTTCAATAAGAAGGCGGGGTTAGGGTCATCTAATCTTCAGGCTTGATTCAGAAATCCAGAGTCTGCAGTTTCTGAAGTGATTACTGTGAAGGACACTTCTATTTTTCTACCTCGTTCTCATGTTGTTTGAAAATGTCCTTGGCATTTCTTTTCATGATGTATTTCAGTTTAATTTACTGTTGCAGCTGAAAATATTGGGGTTCAGTAAACTGTTTAATTCACTGTTAAGTGTCTTTCCATGATTCTGATGCCTCCCTACCTGTCCATATTTCCAAATCTGAAAAATCTATTTGGAGGGGTTCTGTCATGATGCTTTCCAACAAAACATAATTGAATTGTTGACGTGACAAAGATGACTGGGCAAAAAAATTATCCAGTGTTCACACATATTCTGTGACATTTCATTAATTAAACAAGTGTAAGAGCATCAAGCTCCATTCATGAACATTCAGCTATTGTGGAATAATTTGCCCTCATGTACTGTATAAAGACCATTACTTTCAAATGTTAAATTTGGGATCTGTCCCTGTTTCGTTGTATTGTTATGGTTTATATTGTTTTCTATTTGTTCTGTGGTGTTTTTATTTTTTTGCCTACTGCTCAGAGTTATTTGGCATTACAGATGTGATAAATAATTTACCAAACTTCTCTTCAGAAAAAAAATTCCAAAAGCAAAATCTTTCCTCAAATGGAAGAAAAGTAATGCAGATCCCGCCCCCCCCCCCCGGATATTGGTATTCATTTCGTTTCGTTTCATTTCATTTCATGTTTTTGTTCTTTCATTTAAAATTGGTTATTGTAAATATTCCAGGAGGCTTAGTTTGCTGAAAATATAGAAAAGGTACTGTTTAAAAAAGTTTATAATTATTTTGACCTAGCTATGATGCACCTAGCTATATACAGTACATTATTTGGCATGCTTAAAGTATGACTAGAAAATAAACAGCCTTTTTAATTTACAAAACTGCTAGAACTTTCTCTCCCCCCCCCCCCAGTTTTTTTTTATTACCTGAGAAGAATATGTGATTATTTTCCAGTCCGGTGTAGGCATATCTTATCAGCATGTGAGACATGATGTTCGCCAGATTTCTCAAAGAATAATGTGGTTTTTTTCACCAACTGGTGTTTCAACTGCAGTGTTTGCTTTGCATATTCCTTTTGATTCCTCCTTCCCTCTCTCTTAAACTTCTTTATGCACAATCTCTTGTGTAAATGCTATCCTGTATCTCCAATCTATTCATAAAGGAAAAGGTCCCTTGATTTCAATGAAATGTTAATTGCTGAAGACCAACAGTCAATGAATCTTACATGTAATCAATCTATAAAACAATCTGTTTGGTTGATTTGTTCAGGCAGATGAATTCAGGGCTGTAAAAAGCAGATAAGTGAGTGACAGATACAAACTCAAGGGTACAGCTTCTTGTTGGAAGGTTTGTCTTTGCTTTAAAGGAGACGCCTTCAGGGATCATGTACTTTGAATTCCCTACAAATTTTGTGTCATCTTAGGTTGACCAGCTCTGGAAGAACATATTAACCTCCTCTTGTGATTTTTAGCAAACCATTCTAATTTAGCAAGTAATTAAGGGTCACATGTAGGATAAAGAGTTGGATAATCTTGGATTATGCACAGGAAGCTTTGTTTCCAAGGTAACCTCAGCAGAGGGGAGGGGTATTAATGCCGAGGTCGGTCAGTTAATGAACTGGGAATAGTGAGTACTACAAAACATGTTAGAAACAGGCGGAAATAATAATTGCATGACCATTAAACGATTTGATAATGGGAAACAAAGACTGCTGTTACAAAAAAAAAAACCCACTGTCCACAAAAGATTTCAGTCCAAGGGGAGAGATCTGCTGAGATAGGTCAAGGGAAACTGAAAACAGACAGAAAAAAAAGAGTTAATATTTTGCAGTCAAGTTTCTTCATTCTTTGTACACAGATTTCACAAGTCTATAGGTATGGCAATTGGAGGAAGAAATGGACTTACGTTAGCTATTGTCTCTGACCAAAAATCCTTCCATTTTTGTCCAGAAACTTTGGATAATAATTGTTTAAAGACAGGCCATTCGCTTTAGGTAAGTTTAAGCAAGGTGACCAGTGTTTTGAGAGTAGCTATGCTAGGTCTATGGTAGTAACATTGCTTATGTATCATAACAGTTAAATTATGATAATCCTTAGGGAATCTTACAAAGCGGATTCTAATCCATGTGAGCTTATATCAAAATAACTGTGTTAAGACTTAATATGTCCTAAGACAATGTTGCTTTCATTGATAGGTTCATTGGCCTGAGAATGAGTTTATCTAGTTCTCAGTGGAATGGCTTGCTTTCAGAAGTTGTGTGGACCCCATCACCGGGGGCTTTAAGAAGAGACTGGACAGCCACTTGTCTGAAATGGTATAGGGTTTCCTGCTTGAGCAGGGGGTTGGACTAGAAGACCTCCAAGGTCCCTTCCAACTCTGTTATTCTATTAGTTGTCAGAATCAATGTTTTCATTGATTTGATCAATATAAATGGTTTCTATATTGTACCACAAATTAAATATTTTAAGATGCCTTGTGGAGAGTAAGAAGCAATCTCTGATTCTGCCTGTAGAAAACTAGTATGGTAGGAGCATAAGAGATAGTAAGGCAGTATTCATGCATACGTCGAGATACGTCATGATACGTCACGTGACGTGATTGAATTTGACACCCGTGATGTAAACTTTGTTTTTATTAGATTTCTTAGCTGAAAAGATTCTAACTTGACCGGCTTGTGTATACTGTATAAGAAAACAGGGTTTTCTTATTTTAAAAAGAACTTCGAGAAATCAGATGTTCAGAAGAGGCAGTTTAAGTGTTAATTTGACAAACTGATTTATTCTGCAACCGTATTTTGTCATAACTAATTTAGAACGTACACTAATATTTTTAGGATAATTTTAAAGTATTCTGAAAAATAAAGTCTGAAAATATAAGATTGGTATTTTGGCAATGTTGTGAAATGTAATTTTTGAAAAGGAAAAACTCGGACACATTTTATAAGCAGGAATATTATATTTATTTGTAATGTGATTTTTTTTTCCTCTTAAAAATTGGTGGATTGTTTTATGATTCTTCCTGCCACAGTTTTTCATAAAGTTCTCAAACAGAGCTTTACCTGAAAGCCTGGTCTATCACAGCTGTAAAAATGCTTTGAGACATTGTAATGCAAATTCTGCCTCTTTTGTACTTGTATTGTAACATCACAGGAAAGTCTGTAAGCAGTGAAGCTTGTGGTGTGAGGTCATGACAGGCATTGTTTATAGAAAAATGTAGCTTGTTGGGGACACTCCTGCAGTGACAATATTTTGACCTGGATTGTTTTCATCCTTATGTCAATTTAATGTTTCTTAAAGGAAAATATTATCTCCTTTTCCTTGAGAAAGTAGAACTGAAACAGGAAAGACTGCCATCTAAAAGCTGAACCAAGCAAATTCATTTTGATTCTAAATTCACGGTCACCAAGAAATAAAATATGTGGACTTCAACTCCATCTAGGTTTATCTAATTCACACTTTGAAGAATAATACATTATTTCTTGCAGGTTGCCTTTCCCAACCTTCCAGATGTGCTGAATCTCAACTTCTTCAAGGGAAAGAGGATGAATTTTGTCTTCCATAATTAGTTTATATTACCTACATAGTTTAGCAGATGCCAAGTTGTTTTAAAGCATAACTGATTTGAATATTGAACAATTAAATAATTAAAGGTGTAGACCATAGGAGACAAAGATTTAACTAACTACTAGAACAAGTTCTTAGTCCAGTTTTCTCAAATCGTTATTAGAGAACATGGTGCTTTTGAAGTGTGATGCAAAAGAAAGTTTACATGAAATAATTATTTCTTTAAATGTATTCTGGTTATGCAGTTTTTTAAAGGAATTTTTGCTGCCAAAAATAGAGACAGGGAGTAAGAATCTTAATAGAGTTTGTATGTAGGAGGTCCAAAATATTTACTATTCTAGTTAAAGCAGAGGTAGGTAGTTTGTGCCTTCAGTATGACTACAGATACATTCTTTGAATCAGATCATCTCCTTGTTCAAACTTTTTGAAAAATGGTTTTAATCTTTTAAAATTAAGAATTTGGCCTGTTGCAACACTAATGCTAACACTAGTGCTATAGAATCATCTTTATTTCCAAGAACCTCATGTAGGTTCCCAAGTATTTTTAGAAAGTAAGACTGATGGGTAGTTTTTTTACCTGCCCAGAAAGAAGACAAAGTTAAAGTGGAAGGGAACAACGTGAGCCTACATGAAACAGAATCAGCCATTCATTTTGAAGATACAGTACTGAGTATTTGGTCGCTGACCTCTATGGCCATGAAAATAGTTTTTGCAAATCTTCAAGCCTTCCTCACCCAACTTGCAAGCCATCTACTGAGAGGGCTCATGACATGTCACAATTTCTCAAAGGAGCAACAGTCCTACATTAAATGATCTTCAGGATACAGATGACAAAGAGAGAAGACTGCAAGTTGGATTACACAGTGTTATGAGTTTACCCTGTATGTTGTTCACTGATACAGTTGAATCCATTGCAATCTGCACAGGTTTAGGGTGCTGCAGGTTTGTCCATCTAATACGGTATGTCCTACATCAGGGGTGTCAAACTGCCGGCCTGCGGGCCGGTTTCATCATACCGGAGCCGTGCCCACCCCATTGCCGGCAATGGCGAAAAAGCTCTGATACGTTGCGCGACGTCACATGATGTCGCGAGTTTGACATGTCTGTCCTACATGCTTCCAGCTCTCCCAACTGGAAAGGAATCACGAATACACGAAGAGAGTTAAAATCTGAAAATGTCTTCCCCATTTTACTATCAGTACTGTATGTCTTACCTCATGAAATTTAAGGGAAAGATTCGTATTAGTTGTTTCTTACTGAAAAGGCATGTAATATTTTCTGTATTCCACAAAAGAAATGTGGCTGGCAGAACAAACAATTATCAAAACAAGAACTTTCTCCTGCCTATCATTTAAGTACCAATAAAGGAGAATATTGTAGCTCAAGGTTGAAATGAGGGGACTTTGGTGCTCTCTGAGTTTGGTTGTTTTCCTGCAGATATTTCAGTACCCAAAGTAGGTAATGCAAATCACAGCACTGATGATGTTACCTTGTTTTGGAAATGAAAAGTCTGTAAGAAAACAACCAAGCTCAGAGCACCAAGGACCCCTCACATGAGTGAAGTTCATCAGCTCTATCTTTCTGCCCAAAAGTTCTTCAAGGGAAAGAGGAGGTATATCCTTCCAATGACCCACATTCTTCCGGGTCCACAGTGTGGTTCTCTTCAGCAACAGTTCAACTGGTTTATGCAGAGAAAAAGCTACATAACCCTTCATATCCTCCCAGCTTGTCATGCAATTGGAGCGTGCTGGGAATTGCAAATCATAGGTGGCCCAGACCTAGGCTATAGCATGTTCCTCTTTTTTTTTTTTTAAAAAAGGGAAATAGTATAGACGTGTTTTAAATACATACATGCACAACATATATTATTTAGATTCTTAGCCGTTAGTTCACACTATCAATACTCAGTAAATGTTAATATTCTATTACTTGTGTCGTATATAACAGGGCAGTATGCAATAGTGCTTTGAATTTTATTCCAACAAAGTGCTTTGGACCGTGGGATGTTCATAGTCACAACCATGGGGACATGAGAATGGATGCACTACTTGTGACACACCACTTCATATCACTTGCAAATTTTGGTATCAGAATTTTGGAGCCATCTAATGGAACCAAATGGCGGGAGCTTAGGATAGAAAAAGGAAGCATTTTTTTTCCTACATGCATGGTTAAATTAAGGAATTTGCTGCTCCATATTAGCTGTATTATTGACAGCTGCTAACTTTGAAAGGTAGTAAACAAATATGCAGGAATAGCCTAACGCAGGGGTCTTCAAACTTGGCTCTTTTATGACTTGTGGACTTCAACTCCCAAAATTCCTCTGCCTGGCTGAGGAATTCTGGGAGTTGAAGTCCACAAGTCATAAAAGGGCCAAGTTTGAAGACCCCTGGCCTAACATCATGGTGGCTTATGTACTGGCTCCAGTCACAGTTCTGAAAGAACATAGGTTAGAAGATGTTCAGGTTGAGTTTTTGGCTCTGTCAAGGCATTGAATGGCTGTTGTGAAAATCATATTCTAGGTAATTTTTTAGTTTGATCCAGCACAGCTCTTCTACTGGTCTTATTTAATTACAATGAAAATGTCAAGATATTCTGGCTTTAAAACTTTCCCTATATTTCACCACCATAAATGTAACTTGCTTCTTCGGTTTCTGGTCAGATTACCCCACCTGGTGGTGTGACATTCCCTCTGCATCGTCATTTCAAATGAGAGCTGACAGTGGAAAGGAAAGGAGCACCGGTATTTAAAGACACTGAGCACATTTAGCAATCCTTCAGGTCAACAGCTAGGTTGAACATGAACCAGCACAAAAAGTTTATTAGACAATGTCACCAGTTCGCTCCTGTATACATAAGTAGTTGTACGCAAAGCCAATGTGAGCATGTACCACTTGGTATGTATGGAAAATTTTCTGTGCCTGGATTCATGCTTTCAGATGAACAAGGTTCACAATTTTATCTAGACAAAAGCCCTTACTTAATGCAGGTTACTTGTTGCATGCAGTGAACGTCAGATGGGACCAATTCAGTTTGCTATTACTGCTTTTTTCTAAATCATAAATTTGCAAAACAGACCTAAAGTAGTCGGCTGAATTTGTAATGGAAGGATTTAGAGCTTTCATTTAAATCCTGTCTGTTTCAACAGGGCAGGTACCACGGGATCAATCATTTCCATATGCAATCCTTTTCTATTAACAATATAATTTTCTTTTTTTTCTGAAGAGCCCCTTTCCTTCCATTTCTAAAAAAGGACTTGATTTTCTTATAACAGATTGTTTTTTGTCAGTAAATCTGCTCCGCTTAGTAAATGATTCCCCTTCAGCACGGAATCCTTTTAAAACCAGTTTTAATATTAACAGTGCTGCCCACTATGTACGCATAAAGATATTTGCGTCAAACTGAAACACCAACTTTGCTCACGATCACTTAAAACAAGATTTGAGCCACACAAGCTTGGACATCTTGGAGACTCTTTGACCACTGGGTAGCTGGGAAGTTGAGAATCTTATCAAGCCAGTGACCTGGAATGAACCCTGAAAAACTATGGAACAGCCCAGCCTTTGAACTCTGACTTTCGGAGGGCAGCCATGAGAAGCTATTCTAATGATCCATCAGATACTTCTATCTTCTCATCCATTATAATGTCTGAAAGAACAGAACACAAATGCAATTGCAGATAACCATCTATGTTTCTATACCATTATAAAGTATATTGTAATTGGGCTACAGTGAGACTGGGGCCCAGTAAAATAAAAAAAAACCATAAGAAATAATGGGTGGAAGCTTGTTAAAGAGAGATCCGACCTAGAAGTAAGGAGTAGTTTTCTGACAGAATGATTAATCAGTGGAACAGCTTCCCTTGAGTTATGGATGCTCCATCACTAGAGCTTTTCAAGAATAGTCTAGACCAGGGGCAGGAAACCTTGGCTCTTTTATGACTCGTGGACTTCAACTTTCAGGAATTCCTGGCTCAGGAATTCCTGGCTCAGGAATTCTGGGAGTTGAAATCCACGAGTCATAAAAGAGCCAAGGTTGCCTGCCCCTGGTCTAGACAGCCATTTGACCTGGTTGGTATAAAATCTCCTGCCTTCAGCAGGGGGTTAGATTAGATCAGGGGTCCCCAACCCCCAGGCTACCGCCCATTCACAACTGGGCCACACAAGCGGTGGGCGAGTGTGCCTGTGTACACAGCTCCATTTGCGTGAGAGACAGGTGTGCTCGCTTGTGTGCGAAGCTCCATTTGTGTGGAGCCATCCCCTCTCTCCCCCTACCGCCTCTGCCGCCAGTCCGTAAAGCTAGAAAGGTTGGGGACCACTGGACTAGATGATCTCTGAGGTCACCTTCGGCCCCATAAATCTATGTTTTATTTTCTAGATATTGAGCTATGGAGAAACCCTTGTTTTGTGGGTGTGAGATTATTTGATGGTGACTGATTATTTCTTTATATTTGTATTGTTGTTTGTAACAGCCATTCAGGGTTATGTGGCATAAAATGGTGGTTTTGGAGATTGGGAGATCCCAAATGGGATCCTGCTCATGGTGGTTAAGTGCATCATCGCAGGATTGACTGATTTTATGATCTTTTTTGTTTTGGTCATTAGGATTTTGCTTGTCAAGAAGCTGGCTGGGAAGGTCTCAAATGGCGATCATATGATCCTGGCACACTGCACCATCATTAATTCATGTCAGTTGCCGTGTGCCTGAATTGTGATCATGTGACTGCAGGGATGCTGTAATGGTCATAAGTGTGAGAACTAGCCATGTCATTTTTTCGGACACTGTTGTAATTTCCGACAGTCAATAAATGAATGGTTGTGGACTACCTGTATTTTATGAATCTGCAGCTGAGATTGGGTAAATTTGTGTATATTGTTTTGGCAATTTAAGCAACATATAAATTGACTTAATAAAGATAAATTATAATAAAGCATCATTAATTTTTTGGAATCTTTCGGAAGCAAAATTTGGGTAACTTTCATCAGTCATTAGTGATTAGTGCATCTGGAGAGAGCTAGAGTTACAATAATCAGGGGAAAAAAAGTATTTTAAGAGCACAGCACAAATGTATTTTTTACTAACATTGCACTTGCAAATAAGGCAAGTCTTAGCTGGTAGTATCCACTGCATAAATCATCTCTTTTCCACATTCTTTGTCTACATTCTAAACCTTTCCTTTCTAAATGAACTTTATAATTATAATTACAGTTCACATCCCTTTTCAATTACGCAGCAATTACTTAACAGAATGAGGCCTGAATTGATTACTTTCAGATTGATAAATGGGATAAAGAATGGCTCAAGTGTATTTTTGACTACTCCACAGCAAGAATTTGTTTGAAGTTATCGAATTCTAATCACCCTGCCTGGAAAAACTCGTGCACCCTGCCCTACGTTCGAGGCTACATTATCTACTTGTACATTTGTATTCTTCTGGTACTTGAAAGCTTTCCTGTTTCAACAAGCCTGTTAATTTACTGCTATATAATATAGCCATCATGTCTGGCTTGCATAAACCCAAATGGGCTCTACAGTGGGATACATTTCTTTGCTGGCATCTACTAATTTGCAGCCCAAATATAAATTGGTCCTACTATATAGAATAGTCAGATGTGGATAAGTTTGTTTCACCACATTTTAAACCTTTTCCTTTGGGCCTAGTGCACGGAGAGAAGATTATGAATGTTAGCAGTTAGTCTGCAAGGATGGTTATTAAAAAAAGTCAAGATGATGGCCACAATGGTGCTATCAAAGCCTTGCCTTTTGTGTGTGTGTGTGTGTGTGTGTGTGGGCATCACATGAATGATGCAATTAACAAGTAGTGGGCCTTTAATTGTATGGCTGCAACCATCATCTTGACTTTTTTGAACCTCCTTAGTCACCCCACCATTTTTGACCAATATGACTTGACAGCCATTTGTCTGAAATGGAATCAGGCAGTGATGGCAAACCTTTTAGAGACCGAGTGCCCAAACTGCAACCCAAAACCCACTTATGTATCGCCGGGTGCCGGGTGGGTGTGGACTGCTGGGTGAGTGTGGCTACGGTGGTCATGGCAGATGGGTGGGTGTGGCCAGGGTGGGCATGGCCAACTCAATGTTGCTCCTGGGGAGGGACGCCTGTGGGGGCGGGGCAGGGTTCGGGGAGATCCTGGGGGTCTCTGGCTGGTGGGGCGGTGGGCAGGTGGCTCGTCCTGCAGGGTGAGTTGAGGCAAGGTGAGGCAGGGCGGGGGTGCCATTGTCGCAGGGCAAGGCAAGGCAGGGGCTGGGGAGGCTGCAGCCTGACACCATCGGCCCCCGCACACAGAGGCCAGCGAGCGCATGGGTGCTGGGATGCATCTGGCCACGTGGGACCTCAGTGAGTTAGCAGGCGGCTGGTTGAAGAGGACGGTTGCCATCTCCAGTGCATGGCGCGCGTCCCCACAGAGGGGGCTCTGAGTGCCGCCTCTGGCACGCGTGCCATAGGTTCGCCATCACTGGAATAAGGTCTCCTGCTTAAGCAGGAGTGTGGACTAGAAAACCTCCAAGGTTCCTTCCAACTCTGATGATATTCTGTGTTCTATGACCAAATCCATACTGTCCAGGGATTGTGCGAATGTTAGTCTAACCCATCTGCAGGATCCTGTGTAATGGAAGGATGACTTAGGGTTAACCAACCCCTCTGTTAGAGCATGCTAGCATTTTTTTTTGTTTTGTTTTAGTGGCCTAGTTCTTTGAAACTTCAGACTTGCTGCTGCCAGCCGCTCCTGCTGCTTTGTAGCTAATGCCTTGGATTAACCTCTATTTACATCAGTTAATTGTAATTTGTTCATAGTCATTTACTGCTCCCCTCTCCATTCTCAAGGAAATCCTCAATTTTCATGACAATTAGAAAAGAAAGCAAAAGCACAAGCTTGAAGAGAATCTGGAGACAGCCAGCCCTCAATTCAGACTGTGAATAGGCTAGAAATTACCCAGTAAACATTTAGCTAGATCCTGGCTGTTGGCCAGCATGCTGTCACTGCCAAACCAGCACATAAGAAAGATCTCTTTAAAGGAGAATTGCTTCTCAGTAAAAAATCAAATCAATCTTGGACGCTGTACAATTGATACTGAGGGAGATAAATAAAAGTTATTATGCCAGATAATGGATATTTAGGTCCAATTCTATAATTCTTTAGTTCAGGGTAAACCCTGCTGAACTCAACAAGGTTATTTCTGAGAAGACTCACTGTTATTTAATTCCTGGGTTACTTTGCTCTCAGTGATACAAACAGGACAAACAACCGATAAAATTCTCAACACAACTTATATAAATACTTTACTAAAATGCAAGAATATGAATGACCCACATTCTAACATAACCCTGGCTGTGTAAATACCAGCATACAAGAAGCAGCTGTGCAGACTGTATTTTAATCCAAACATGTGTCAAAATATCTTTATCAAGAGAAATCCATGTTGCTCCTTTAGCAAGGCTAATTAAATAAGTAAATAAATAAATAAATAAATAAATATACTAATCCTGGAGCAAACAGTAAAAAGCCAAACATGAAAACTCACATATTTATCAGGGAATATTTTGACTCATTCTCCAGAAAGACCTTACCCACTGATAACCCCTACCTGCACGCCACTATTATTTCTACCTAAAACCAGTTCCTCTAACCTGATCTCCTCTGTTTGGTAGGAATTCCAGAAGATGTACCGGTAGTTTCATATTCCTGGAAAAGCCCAGTTGCAGAGGATGGTTAAAGCCACGTTTCTAATCTTGGTCACTGGCTGGAGAATTCTGGGAGTTGAAGTCCAGATGTCTTCAAGTGACCAAGGTTGAGAAACACTGTGTTAAAGGATTATTGCTGTTTAGTGATTCAGTTGCTTCCTAATATTTGTATCCAATGTCCATTATTTGTCAGGGCAGCCTGTCTGTACTCTATTGGCTTCTTTGGGTTCTTGTAAGCTTACTCTTACAAGAGTAAGGGGGGGAGGTTAAATTGCCTTTTACTTTTTCAAGCATCAGAGTCTTCTCCAATCTGTGGACGGAAACCCAAAACACAGGTTTTATAAATTCGAAATCGAAATAATGTTCCCTAAGATCACTCTTCAACTCAACTTGAAGTAGACTATGACTCACTGAACGGGAAGAACCTTAAGTGTCATAAAACTTGATAAAAGAAGTTTTCGTAGCAAAACCGTCACAAGTCATAAAAACTACCAGGTCGAAAGTAATGAGTATTAAAACTGAAGAAACCATGGTCTTGACAATATGGATCTGTTATCAGCGTGATGTCCATGCTCTTCCATGTTTTAGGTCTTTGTGTTTTAGAAGTTTATTTCATTGCTGTAATTTTTTTTTTTAGGCCTCGGGAGATCAAATTTGCGACTCCACCTACTTGCATTGGCTTTGCGTTACCTGCTGAAGGATGGGAAGGAAGTGTTTTGTAATATTCAGAGATCCATTTTTATACTCTTCCATCTTCACAAAGAAATCCTGTAAGTCATCAAAGTCATAACATCAGCATATATGGTCATGATGTTTCTCCCAGTGATTTTAATTCCAATTTCTGTTTATTTCTTTCATGGATTCTGGGTGATACAATCAGAGAGTCATAGGTTTTTCAGAAGACAAGTGAAAAGTATACACTTTGCTCATTTTTAAATCAGGTGGAATTTTATTTTTTTTTTGCTTCAGCCACACCTTTCCTGCCTCTATGTGCTTTAGCCCTGCTGAGAAATGTTAACGCCTGAAATCTTTAAAACCAAAAGAAGCCAAAGATGACAAATATTTGCATCAAAACAATTTAAATAGAAATAAAACATCTCAGCATTGGATAGAGAAGCATTTTGCTTAAGATTGTTGAGTCCAATCATAGGGACTATTAGTGGAGAATAGTATGGATGAACTACCGTATTGCACTCTACATGGAGCTGCCTTTGAAGACAGCTCAGGAACTTGAAATGGTTCAAAAAGTGCCAGGCAAGATGAACAGTGATATCTGTTGCAGTCACAGCACTGGTGACCAAGTTGTTTTCAGGTCCAATTTAAAGTACTAGACAAGATTCAGCTGAGGTTGGTTAGGGACCCTGATTTCCTCTTAAAAGGAGAAAACTAAAGTGCCAGTTCTTCCATTTGCAGAAAAACATTGGGAAAGGCTTCATGTAGGTGGATTAAAGCACTATTCCTCTTTTAGGGAAAAGCCTTTCCATAGCAGAGTAGAGGCATTCAAGAGAGCAAACAGGCTCTTGTGATGCCTTTTAAGGCAGCCAAGAGGGAAAATTCTCCAAAGTTCATTTATGAGATGACAGGGGAGATGATCCACTTTTAAGACTTCATCTTCCAGTATTCCCCAGCCAGCATGCATGGACATATACTCTCAAAATTCTGGGAGCAAGCAGGCTGTCTGCAGAATTCTGGGAGTTGGAAGTCCACCTATGTTAAAGTTGCCAGGGTAGAGAAAACACGGTTGCAAGCAAGAAGCTACTTTGAACCCAGACAGGGCTTTGCGCCTCCATTGGAACCCCAGATCAAAATTCTTTAGTTATCCCTTCTCAAAGCCATGGGAAAGCGCCTGACACCTCTGCTCACCCTTCTCTCGTTGCACACGTGCACATACACTTTTTTCCGGCCTACACCCAAGAATTTTTTCCCCTTCCCCCCCCTTCTTAGGCCTCTCCCCGCTTTCTGATTTAAACCCTCATTAACCTCCCCACGATCTGCCTCCCTCGGCTTGCAAAGCTCAGGGAGCCCTCTAATTCCGCCCCCCCCCCGGACTCCGCCAACCCCCAATTAGCACCTCATCAGCTTCAATTAGAGGAGACAAAGGCCGGGTAAAGATAACTGGGAATGGGCGGCGGGGGGGGGGAAGCGGGCAGGAGAGCATGTAATGGCTTAAGACAGCCGGGGCCGTTCCCTGGGGGAAGAGCGGAGCCTGATCGCCGGGCTTTCTTTCCTTTGGAGGGGGTTTCGGGCCCTTTGGCTGGGAAGCCGGGCCTCCGGGGAGTCTGGCCTGCCCTCATTCAGCGCCTAGCCTGCTTGCAGGGCTAAACAAGCCCACATTGTGCGCGCCGCGCTCCCTGGGCCGAGAAGCCCCGCTTGCTGCGCCCGGTGAAAGGGCGGCTTTAGGCTCATTAAGTGTCCTCCTTGCAGTGTCTTCTAATTACAGGCCGAGGCCAACAATGTAGTTTTTCTCCCGACGAGAGTTCTTTGGAACAGTTAATTTGGTGACTGTACCAAATGCCTTTAAACATTAATTAGGGTGGAAGGAACACTAATTTCCTGTCCCCGTTGGCCTCCCCCCCTTGTTTTCACATAGGCTTGGATGAGTCTCCATAATGAAATTACCTCATTAAGGCCTTTATTCTTGCACAGTAACTCATTCAAGATCTCCCCTTTAGGTTTTAATTTGATGCTGTCAAAAGCGGGAGGAAAAAGCTTGCCGTTGGTTTGATTAGAGAGGGTTTTTTTTTTTTCTTTTTCTTTCCCTCCTCCCCTGTTTTTCGGTCCCGCTAACTCTCCATCCAACGAGTGGGCAGATTTAAATTATTAGGATGGCAAGTAGTGACTTATAATTGGATACAAGCAGCACTTCAGAGAATAGGAAAGGCTTTCAAAGGCTTGCCTATGGGGTCTGTAGCTATTAACTGCATCCACGGTTGGTGTGTACAGGGTGTCTTCTGGGCTGAAATTAACTGTACCTGAGCAGGCATGAAACAGATTGCTGGTATTGATAAATAACTCTTAAATGGAGTTTCAATTAAGTCCGCAAAGCCTGCGGCCCTCAAACACTGCACCAATCGTTCTGATTTCTGCTTTTGTCTGGTCTTCTGCTGCTCCTGTTGTTAACTCATGACACCTATGCGCGGGCCGAGTTTGTTATTGATTTTGGCCATGGACCTGAAGATAAAGGGAGAGACAGGGAAGAAAGGGACACAGGTTTCTGTCTATGGGCAACATTATTCTAATTTAATGTTCTCAATGTTCAATATTTAAAGGGGGACAATCAATTCTACAAGGTAGACCAGACTATAAGAAGCCAACTGTTTTTCTCGTAAAGCTATAGTAACAGAATCTGAATGTGCTTCTCCCTCCCTCTCTTTACCTTTATGTGAACTAAGGAAGGATTTGTTTCCTTGGCCCAGGCTCAGACTGCTCTTATCTGATCATTGTCTTGGTAGATGATCTTCATGTCCTTCAAGCCATTCCCTCTTCCCTCTACAGGGGCAAATTAAATGCAGAGAGTCCTGGAGCCAAATATTTCATAAATCATAGTTGGAAAGAGACTGCTGACCAAGCCCAATGCTTTTGTTCAATGCAGTAATGTACATTTGAACATCCCTGACAAATGGCTGCCCAGACTCAATATTTCTCAGACTTGAAGATATGTAGACTTCAGTTCCCAGAATTCCCCAGCCACTCAGCAACCTCTTTTTATTCTTTGCCAGCATAGCTAATGGATATGCTGGCTGGGGATGATGGAAGTTGCAGCCCAATACTCCTAGGTAGCATCATGTTGGAAAAGTCTATCATCAAGTAAAACGACTGTTCAGTTTTCTAGTTAATAAACCAACAGAGTATTGTTATTACACTGCCCAGAATTACTTCTCATGAGATGAGTAGCCATATAAATAAAATTAAGTAAGTATCAAGCAAGTTCACTTTTATTAGAGAAGTAGCTCAATGGATTTAGTTCCAAGAAGGCTTGCTAGTACCATAATCTTGTTTGCATGGAACATATAAAATTCCTACAAATTAAAGGAAATAAAGTACAAAGAAGTAATTAAAACCACCAGATCCAGTCTGCAAAAATCTGGATGACTACTAGATAGCAGCAAAGAATTAGTTTTCATTTTTACTCTACTGCCATCTAGCTGTCATTTTGGAGCTTTGTATTTCAAATCTAATAGACCAGAGGTCTTCAAACTTGACAACTTTAAGGCTTGTGGACTTCAACTCCCAGAATTCCTTAGCCAGCCTTAGCTGGCTGAGGAATTCTGGGAGTTGAAGTCCACAAGCCTTAAAGTTGCTAAGTTTGAAGACCCCTGTAATAGACCTAGAGATGTGTTGCTCTCAATATAAGGATTAAAGATCCCTGTAAATAAGAGATTGAATAAATTTTAGCATCGTCTGCCAGTATTTATTTAATATTGGAGTAAGCAGCCTGGGTTTTTTTTTCTCCTTGAGGGCTGCCTTCTCTCAGAAATAATCTTTTGAGAGGTAAAAGTGGAATAAAAAAAGACAATAAATTTTCTTAATCCTAAGTATGTTTGAATCTCCTAGACATCCTTTTTTTGAATAAAATATTGAAGTCCTGAAACTCTACCAATATTAGAATAGGTTAAAAAATAATCTTTTTTTCCATTAAAAAGGCATCCCACCAATGAATGAATTTTGTTCAGTAAGGCAGAAAATTAAGTTTCCCCACATAATTCCATCAACTCTCTTTGGAAAGAGTTTGACAACTTCCAGGACCCTGTCATGTCTTGCTTAGCAGCTTGAATGGATTTGATTGCAGCTCTATTATCGTTCTTCTCTTTATGGGAAGGAGATTTGGTATTATCAAGAGGCTTAAGTTTAAAGCTTTAGCTCTTCTAAGTACGTAGCTCCATCTGAAATAATGCAGAATAAATACAAGTTTGTTATGCAATTAAGGAACGACTAAGAAAACCAGTCACTCTTTATAAAAGAGCGGAAAAGCTGACATACTTTTCAGCTACATCTTGATTGTATGATGTTAGACTATGGGAAGATCTGAAAACATAGAAATTTCTACACATTCATACGAATGAACTCCGGCAGAACTTTATCTGAACTTGCCATATCACTATCGGAGTGAAAAAAGGAGACACAATTCAAATATCTCTTTTAACACCATTTAGAAGTCCAGATGACTCCTGCTGCAGAAGCATTACCTTTAAATTGTGGACTAAATGGAATTGCAGAGAGATGAATCAAACATGGGAGTATCATCTTTTCAGTCAGAACAGGGGTTGCAAGTGAGTTGTACTCTCTTGAGCAGCTTCTCCAATCTGGCCTCCAAGGTGTTGGAAGTTTTTTTAAAAAGGGTGGGGCACAAAGGAGGCACTTTCTTTGCACCATTAGAGCAAGGCCTATTGTGACTTGCAAAAGCTGTCCCTGTCTGTTTCTGCTGGCATATCCATATGTAACAGCATTGTAAAACAAATGATTTAGAAAGAGCCCTGTTGGAACCATCACTTCCCCACCTAAGTTGAAGAAGGGTACGGTGTTTTATTTTTTAAGAAAGAGATAGCAATAGTTCTTAGACTTATAAGTACTTTAAATATGAGCCAGCAGTGTGCTGCAGCTGCCAAAAAAGCCAACACAGTGCTAGGCTGCATTAACAGAGGGACAGAATCAAGATCACGTGAAGTGTTAATACCACTTTACAATGCCTTGGTAAGGCCACACTTGGAGTACTGCATCCAGTTTTGATCACCACGATGTAAAAAAGATGTTGAGACTCTAGAAAGAGTACAGAGAAGAGCAACAAAGATGATTAGGGGACTGGAGGCTAAAATATATAAGGAACGGTTGCTGGAATTGGGTATGTCTAGTTTAACGAAGAGAAGAACGAGGGGGGACATGATAGCAGTTTTCCAATATCTCAGGGGCTGCCACAAAGAAGAGGGAGTCCAGCTATTCTCCAAAGCGCCTGAAGGCAGGACAAGGAGCAACGGGTGGAAGCTAACCAAAGAGAGAAGCAACCTAGAACTAAGGAGAAACTTCCTGACAGTTAGAACAATTAACCAGTGGAACAACCTGCCTCCAGAAGCGGTGAATGCGCCAACAATGGAAGTTTTTAAGAAGAAACTGGACAACCATTTCTCCGAAATGGTATAAGGTTTCCTGCCTGAGCAGGGGGTTGGACTAGATGACCTCCAAGATCCCTTCCAACTTTATCATTATTATTATTATTATTATTATTAAGTACTTTATACTTATACACAGTGCTTTACAGCCCTCTCTAAGCAGTTTACAGAGTCAGCCTACTGCCCCCAACAATCTGGGTCCTCGTTTTACCAACCTCGGAAGGATGGAAGGCTGAGATCTGGTGTTGTTTGACACAACTATGTCCTAATCCTTGTTTGGTCTGAGTATCATTTAGTGAAGTCCTGGGTGCTGTCTGAGCTTGGTTGTGGTTTAGTGAGTTAAACCAATTGATTGAAGGCACACAATGCACTGAGCCATCAACTGATGAGTAACGTTTTAATGTGTCGTGTGAACATAACCACACAGGTTGGAGGTGCTCTCTACTATAGACTCACCCCTTGTTATTTGGGCAAGCTTGCTTCTGCCTTAATTTCTTGCTCAAATTTTGCACAGCAGATCTTGCTCTCCTGCACACCTCCTTTCATTCTGTTTTCTCTTTTTTGCATCCTTTGTTGTTAATCTCAACATCTCCTATTGACTTGTCTCACTATCTGGTTACCTTCAAGATCCACCAAAATTTGCTGATCAATTCTTGAGAAAAGCACTTGGAAGCACCTCAGTTTTGGGCAGGTGAGCAGCTGAGATTAGGACAGGGGTCCCCAACCCCCGGTCCGTGGACTAGTACTGGTCCGCGGCATGCCAGCAACCGGTCCGCACAAACAACAAAGCCCCATCCATGGGATGCAGGCAGCACACAAAACCACGCACTCTCCAGTCCATGGAAAAACCTTTCTCCACAGAACCGGTCCCTGGTGCCTAAAAGGTTGGGGACCTCTGGACTAGGAGACATAGTTTTAATATTTTTTTTTTTACTTTTGTCCAATTTATACTCTGTTTTTATTCAGGAATTGAAGGCTGCACACTGTACTTAGAATTCCCTCTTCAATATTAATCCCCCAAACAATGTCAGCTGATGTCTATGAGTCTTCAGAAAAGATGTACTTTTCTTACCTCTTCCTGTGAAAGAATCCAAAACCTATTGGTGCCATCTTGTGGACGAGAGAAAAAAAAAATAATTGTAGCTATGTGGAGAATGGAAATTGAAAAGCTTTTCTTTGCAAACAACCAAAACAAGATAACATTGGTTTTAGCAGGAACAAGTACAATTTTTTTCACAAACATTTTAGTAGAATTTTAAAATATCCCCCTTTGGGAGAGGTCTATGTATTAAAATTGGTTTCATGTACACTAGCATCTGGATGAGACTGTACTGAGCATGTGAGAAAGATCTGGATGTCTTGGTGGATCACAATTAGACAGTGAGACAATTCTGTGATGCAACCACAAAAAAGAAGTGCCATCCTATGTCTGTTCAATAGAAGTGTCAAGATCATCATTGACTGAGCAGGTTTATCCACACAGTACTCCTTGTCGAGGCCAGACAAAATTGAAGGCATTATTTAAATAATAATTGGGCTACATTAGCCAAGTTAGGCTTACCCTGCCTCCCAATCAACATGGAAGGGACTAGCAACTTTATGAATGGAGGCATTTTTGAAAGCTGTCCTAATAAGTATTATTATGGTTCATCACACAGCCAGCTAGGTACTGGATTTGGCATTTTTATCCACCTATTGAGTCTTTCTCAAGGACCTGAGATAGGCAGATGTTGTTGTTTGATGGTTTTAGAGGTATTGTACATAGGATGTTAGCTGTTCCAAGTACAATTGCTCCAAGTACGATGCTGATTTTGTCAATGCCAAGGGCATTCAAGCAGTGCTCCAGATGTTTTAGGACTGCACCTAAGGCTCTTATTACAATTGGTACTATCTTTGCTTTCTTTTGCCACAGTCATTCTACTTGTTTGCAGGTCCTTGTATTTTGTGATTTTCTTCAGTTCTTTCACTTCTGTTCCCCTGTCTGTAGGAATTGCCATGTCCACTACCCAAACTTACTTACTTACTTTCTTCCTTTCTTTCTTTCTTTCTTTCTTTCTTTCTTTCTTTCTTTCTTTCTTTCTTTCTTTCTTTTTTTCTTTCCAATTTTTATGTCTGAGATATTATGTGGCAAGTGCTTATCTGTTTGATTATTATTAATTATTATATTGATTATTATCATCATTAAAGTTATACTGAAACATTACACTGTAACATTTACAAAAATTCTGCTTTCGAAAAGTAATGTTTTCCTTCATCTATTGCTTTGAAATGATGATGATGATGATGATGACGACGACAACAACAACAACAACAACAACAACAATAATAATAATAATAATAATAATAAGTTGGAAGGGACCTTGGAGGTCATCTAGTCCAACCCCCTGCTCAGGAGGAAACCCTATACCATTTCAGACATCTATTGCTTTGAAATGATGATGATGATGATGATGATGATGATATAATAATAATAATAATAAGTAGTAGTAGTAGTTGGAAGGGACCTTGGAGGTCATCTAGTCCAACCCCCTGCTCAGGCAGGAAACCCTATACCATTTCAGACAAATAGCTGCCTAGTCTCTTCTTAAAAACTTCCAGTGTTGGAGCATTCACCACTTCTGGAGGCAGGTTGTTCCACTGGTTAATTGTTCTAACTGTCAGGAAGTTTCTTCTTAGTTCTAGGTTGCTTCTCTCTTTGGTTAGTTTCCACCCGTTGCTTCTTGTCCTGCCTTCAGGTGCTTTGGAGAATAGCTTGACTCCCTCTTCTTTGTGGCAAAGTAAATATACTGATACAGAAAAATATGAAACAAACTTGTTTCTTCCTTGTCCCCCAGCCTGTGTTCGGTGAGAAGGATCTGAGGAGGGTGCATCCTTCACATAGCATCTAGCCCAGGGGTTCCCAACCGGGGATGCGAGACGATATTCCAGGGGGTGCAAAAACTTGGGTTTTCAAAATTATAGTGTATATGCACAATTCGTTGCCGTTATTTTGAACTTGTGTAAGGGGTGCGAGAATATATCAGGAGCGTTCTAGGGGTGCGGGGTATAGAAAAGGTTGGGAGCCGCTGATCTAGGCTAAGGGCAGCATGCAAAGAGAGTGGGGAATGGCAGTAATGCCCTCAACCCAGCTGTTTACATGGGGTAATGTTGTTTTTGAGCATCAGGCAGCATTCTGGTCAATGCATTTTGCACCAGCTGCAGCTTCTGAATTTTCTCAAGAGGATCACAGTCCCTCGTTGGGGAAAGGCCTGATTTTGGGGACTGTGTTCCATGTCTTGAGAAAGTCTTTCCCAGCTCTCCTGTGGCTACCTGGCCCGCCTATTCTCTTGAATGAAAAGGGTGCTGGCACAATTGAGCATTTAGCTGAATGAGCAATTCATCTCTAAGCAGTGCAAATATTTGGACACAAGCATGCAGGCAGCAGGCAATTCTTGCATATCTCTGACAATGAAACTCTCCGTGGGAACCAAATGGGCATAAAAGAGAAGGCAGCATTTAATGGGAGACGAGGCATCTTATTTCCCACCCCCCAAAGAATCAGAAGGGGAGATTTCCCTCTCCCCTGTTTGGAATATACATCTTGTCTCAGCTTTTTTTCAAAGCAAGTGGCTCTGTAAGGAATCAGAATGGCCAGTTCTGAATTCCAATTCATTCAACATTTAAAAATATTTAAAAATGTTGAATTGAATGTTCATTCAATTAGAATTTAAGATGCTGTGTGTGGCTGGGAATTTTGACAGCTGTAGCCCCAATTTATCTGGAGAGAACCAAGCAGAAAAAGACCATGGCAATTGCTGAGAGGATATTCCTTTCAGATATTGATAAACTTCTCAATAGCCACATTTATGGATCGCTTCTGCTAATCTCTGTGTCAGATAAAGAAAATGTCCATAGCAGCCATTGTCCTAAAGGGCTGCATTTTCTACGCATTTTTTGGAAATTGAAGTAGAATGTCCAGTAAAATATATGGTCTTATATAACTTGATAGAGAGGCTATCTATGGCCGATTTACAAATTTGGCAAATTTAAGACTTATGGATTTTAACTCCCAGCATTCCTCAGTCAGCATGTGAGTTGAAATCCATAAATTTTAAAGTTACCAAGTTTGAAAATCCCTGATCTATGGGGCACCATGCAGTTTTGCAAACAAAAGGATACCAAAGAGTTGGAAAAGCTTTTGAGGACAGTCCAACATCAACTGTCCTCTGGAGAAAGGGTACAGCAACTAGGGGCTTTTCAGCTTGAAGCAAGGGAAGCCAAGGGTGTACACGATAGAAATATATAAAAACATGCAGAATTTAATTATGGATTGAGAAGTTTTTCTCTGATAATATTAGCATTCAGGATCTCAGATCCAGGGAATCTGAATGTTTTTTTATGCTTGATTGATTACGTGCCATCAAATCAATTTCAGCTCTTAGCAACTGCATAGATAATAATAATAATAATAATAATAATAATAATAATAATAATAATAATAATAATAATAATAAATAATATTATAAATAAATAAATAATAAATAAATAAATAATAATGCCCTGAGACAGCAGAATAGACGAGAAAGAACTGGAGAAGATAACAAAATACAAAGACCTACAAATAGAAATAGAAAGACTGTGGCAAAAGCAAGCAAGTACCAATAGTAATAGGTGCCTTGGGTGCAATCCCAAAACAACTGGAGCACCACTTGAACACCATTGGCATTGACAAATTCGCTATTAGTCAATTGCAAAAGGCGTCCTTACTAGGAACTGCTTCCATCCTGCGACGATATCTGTAATACCATCAAACATCCACATCTGCCTATCCCAGGTCCTGGGTAAGGACTCGATAGGTAGACAAAATGCCAAATCCAGTCTGAACATCTGGCTGACTGTGCGATGATCCGTAATAATAATAATAATAAAGTTGGAAGGTTAATTGTTCTAACAGTCAGGAAATTTCTCCTTAGTTCAAGGTTGCTTCTCTCCTTGATTATTTTCCATCTGTTGCTTCTTGTCCTGCCTTTTTTTTTGTCCTGCCTAATTTTCTCCATGGTGATCTATCCCTAACCTCGTCCTTCAGGTCTTCTATCTAACCCATCACCACTTTACTGTGTCTATTCACATTGTTGGTGATCATCCTCTTCTCTTTCCTTCCACCTTTCCCAGCATCAGAACCTTTTCCAGAGAGCTGAGTCATCACATAATGTATCTGGACAATTTGAGCCTGGTCAATGTTCCTCTACAAATAAATATAATGTTTATTGCATTTTACTAATTTTGTATTTGCTTTTCTATTTACATTTTTTTGAGACCACTGTTTCCTCAAGTGCCT
This sequence comes from Protobothrops mucrosquamatus, assembly GCF_001527695.2. Classification (NCBI taxonomy): domain Eukaryota; kingdom Metazoa; phylum Chordata; class Lepidosauria; order Squamata; family Viperidae; genus Protobothrops; species Protobothrops mucrosquamatus. The sequence goes on from NW_015387229.1 coordinate 94,586, forward strand.
TTTAGCAGAACCAACTTATGAGATGACATTGCTTTGGGTGAATGAATCTGAACCTTTTGATATGTCTGTGTTAAGAAAGAAAGAATATGGAGATTTTTCTTAAGTGACATAGTACTTTAATTACTTATCACATATGTTTTTAATTTCCAGCTATTGCTTTCACATACTTAATTTTGTATTTCCCACTAGCCTTTTCAGTTTGTGCACCCTATGGATGTTTTATTTGTGCGATTTGGGAAACTTGGAATTTTTCATTTCCTCTGAAAGATTGTTTCTTTTTTCTTTAATATATATTGGCAGCAGAGGAGAATGTTATGAGAGAACAAAGACTAATCCAAGATATTACTCACCTTTTTTCCTTCTTTTAATGAATATTCCACCTTCTTTTCCAGATTAACATTCCATCACTCTAAAAACACATCCTGTGAATCAGATTAGAACATTTAAGTTTTCCGAATTTCTCTTGAGAACACAAAGATGCTCCAGGATAGACAGGCAATGGCATTCTACAGCTGCCACCATTTGCAGATATCAACACAAGTTGATGGGAGCACCTCCTAAGGCAGGGGTGTCAAACTCAATTTCATTGAAGGCCGCATCAGCATTGCGGTTGCCCTCGGGGGGGCGGGGGGGGAGGGTGGGTGTGGCCTACTGGGTGGGCGTGGATGGAGTGGGTGTAGCCTACTGGGTGGGCATGGCCATCTCTACATCGTTCGCGTCAAGGGTGCCTGTGGGGGCCTGGGCATGAGTGGGACAGATCTGAGGGTCTCTGGCAGAAGGGGGTGGGACCGGGGCAAGCGCCAAGGTATGGTCCATTTCTTCATTCCTCACAAAGGATGACACCTCCCCAGCATGCACCCAGGGGGCGGGGTTGACACAGCAGGGACCGGTCCCTTGCTGTTTCTAGATGGCCTTGTGGAGCTAAGACTGAATGCGTTTCAGCATAGATGGCCACCACAAAATTGTACATTGGCTCCCGGCTGGCCTGGGCCAGGGCCAAGGCAGCGGGGGCCATTCCCTCACTGTTTCCAGGATGGCTTTGCGGGCCACATGAAACCACTTCGCGGGCCTCATCTGGCCCCTGGGCCTTGTGTTTGACGTGTCTGTCCTAAGGGGAACTAGCTTTTTCAGGACATGTACACTTATATCTTTGTTCACTTATTTCTTTATTAGAATTATATTCAGTGTTTCCTACAGGAGCTCAAGGTAGCATGAGTGGTTGTCCCACCTCACAATAACAATCTTGTGAGGTAGGATGGGCTGTTATTATTATTAGTAGGTAGGATGGGCTGTTATTATTATTAGTAGGTAGGATGGGCTGTTATTATTATTAGTGTATGGCATTGAGACCATGTTGCTATTGCAGAGTACTAGTTTGGCTGGCAAGGTACCAGCTCTGTTGTAGGAAAAGCTTGTGCGCTTCCCAGAGGAGGTACCACAGGAGGGCAAACTGGCTTTGAACCAGAAAGAAAGACAAGCATCTCTTCTGCAGTGTCAGCCAAGGCCCCCTCCCTCCCCAGAACCACTTTGCAAAGAGGCCCCCTCCCTCCCCAGAACCACTTTGCAGCCAGGAAGGTTCAAAGGTGGCAGGAATCTGACTGCCTGCATGGAGCACCAACTCGTCTCCTCACCAAAGTGGTACCTATATATCTACTTGCATAGAACATGCTTTCGAACTGTTAGGTGGACAGAAGCTGAGGTGAGTGATAGGAACTCACCCCGACATGCAATGCTAGGACTCGGACCGCCAGAGCAGAGAACATTTTCATTGTCATTAAGCCACTGAGCCACTGCTCTTGTTTTTGTTTGCTTTTGTTTGTATCTTAGGCAGAGAACCTTTGCCAAATGGTAAGTGATAAACAGCTCAATAAATCAATAAAATGCAACATGTATCTAGACCCTGGGAACCATTACTACAAGGTGGGCCATAGTGCATTGATAAAGAAAGCACCCGGTTGAGAAGAAGTTGGAGAGAGAAGCCGGGAGCTGACTTATGATGATAAAATTTGACTTAGGGCGTGTACTGTATTAGATGCTGCTAGCAACTTCTAAAATCAAACATTTGGCTGCAATCTCTGGACCAAAAGAAGAAGTCTCAAAGGGTCTAAAAGTTAATGAGAGGTGACAGAAATCTGCAAAGAGTTTGCACATAACTTGGAGAGCTTGAAGAAGAAGCTATTTTCTTTCTGAAATGCTTCCCAGCTATTTACTTTTTAAATAGCCTAGATCTAATTCAGCGGCTGCAACATCAGCACTGCTTTCAAAAGGAAAATCATCAACACATGCGGTTCTGTAAGGGGACTTGGAAGGCATATGCAGATTGCATTCTGTGGCACAGCATTGTCTCGCTCTAAATGAAAATGCAAATGTTGTGCTCTACCTTTCCAGAATGAGGGTGGAATCTTCTGAAAGTGACTTATCCAAAATGGTTTCCCAAGAAGCGACAGAGAGTTATGGGTATGAGCAAATAGGCAAGCCATAAAGTTCTCTGTCATTCCTCTTAGTATTAGCAAAACCCAGACTGCCTGGTGACTACAGGTAATCCTTGACTTACAATCACAACCAGAAGTTCAGAACACTTAATATTATGGTTATTAAGTTAGTTGTGCCTGGTTTTATGATCTTTTTTGCAGGGGTCATTAACTGCATCACATGGTTGTTAAATGAATCTGGCTTCCCTGATTAACTTTTCTTGTTGGAAGGCCCCTAGGAAGATTGTAAATGGCAATCATGTGACCCTAGGACACTGTGACCGTCCTCAATATATCCCAGTTGCCAAGTGCCTGAATTTTGATCATATAACCATGGGGATGCTGCGATGGTCATAAAAGCAAGGACCAGTTGTAAGTCACTCTTTTCAGCACCGTTATAACTTAGAACAGTTTTTGTAGAAGATGACCAGGTTGAGCCTGAGGGAGGAGTCAAATGCATCATTAGTCATGAGTCCCTTCACACCCACAAAATACCTAAGTCCAGCTCACCTTGCATTCCTTATCTACTGCCAAATTGCTTTGACCCTTAGTAGTTCAGATTCTTGTAGAGAGCTTAAGCTTGCAATAAATCTTTATACCCATTTGAACTGCCTGGATCTTCTGATTTCCCTGGTGCTTGACAATTTTTAAATGAATGGTCATAAGTCAAGGACTACCTATACCAGGGGTAGGCAACCTTGGCTCTTTTATGACTCGTGGACTTCAACTCCCAGAATTCCTGAGCCAGCCATGCTGAGGGGAAAGGGAGAGGTTTCCAAGCGGAGCCATGCTGGCTCAGGAATTCTGGGAGTTGACATCCACGAGTCATAAAAGAGCCAAGGTTGCCTACCCCTGACCTATACTATGAATCTGGGTATATCATCAGCAAATTGGCAAACCGATGTTTTTGGAATAGACACTTTCCTGGGGATAATTTCAATGGATTATAGGATGAAGCAAAAACTCATGTTTGCTTGTTTTAATCCTTTCAGCATGTGACAAAATGGAAGTACCTTAGAACATTTGCTAAGTGCCTCACTGGTGTATAAACATGATAAAGTCCATGAGGATTAAAAATGCCAATTTCTTCTGCAAATGGCACCAGAACAAGCTCTTAATCAAACACATCTAAAGAGTTTGGGATGCCTGCTACTTATAATACTGCAGTTATTTTTAATGCTAATGTCACATAAAGCAGATAAAAACAACAGATGCTTAAAAGGCTCTATTGGGAAATCATTTGTTTGAGGCCACTCAGCGTATTCTTGGCTGAAGTGACTGCAAGCGAGAATTTGTCTGAAATAAGCAGAATTTTTTATTTGAATCGGACATCCCCTTTCTCTTTTAGGTTCAAGGTTGGCAGTGTATCATTTCTAGAAAACAAGCACAACTATCAAGTGAAAGAAAACAAGATGCAATGTAGGTCCATGAATGAGACCAATCTATATCTATATCTTCTATATAAATAGAAATGTAAATGTGCGTTTGTTCAAAATCTTAAATCTTCGAAAGTTCTTCACCGATTGCTTTGAAATTTTGAGACAACGTTGCATTCGAATACGCGCGTGTTTTTATATACCTATATTATATAGATGTCACACCTGTGACAGGTAAAAACATGCTTTTTTTAAAAAAAACAGCGCCATCTGTTGGACGTAAAAGCAACACATGCTTTTACCAGACTGAGCCACAGCAATGCGTGGCCGGGTATAGCTAGTTTACAATAAATACTAAATATTCAAGTAGTCAAGAACAAACATCTAGAATGCCTTTAACTCAATGTGATGGAGTGTATTCATCACCCATGCAGGGAACCTAAGCAAAACTCTTTGAGGACTTGTGTCTTGGTTTCCCCCAAGCAAGAAGCTATTAAAGTTTAACAACATGGACCCAGTAGCACAGTGGATGTGGAACAAAAGCTACATGGGGATCCTTATTTGAACAGCTTCTGGGTGGAAATCATATCTACCATTTGTTTGATTTTTATGTGTGGCCTTTGGCTGTAATAATAAATTGAACTTGAACTATCTACCATTTAATTCTCCCCATCAGATTTATCGCCAAAGAAAGAAGATCAACATAAAAGTTGGGCACATTCTCAATCCTAAAGTTACAATACATCTAGGTATTGGCCACTTTTCTTTGACACATTTTTAAAAAATTTAGAAATCATATACTGCACGTTCCCCAATGGGAAATTAGTTGGTTTCCCTTAGATGCAGTTGGATTGCATTTCATAGAATCATAGAGTGGAAGAGATTTTGGAAGTCTTCTAATCCAACCCCCTGCCTAGAGCAAGAATTTTCATATCATCCCAGACAAAGAACTGTCTAATCTCATACTGAAAATCTCCTGTGACAGAATACACACATCTTAGGAGACAGGCTATTTTACTGCTTAATAGCTCCATCAGGAAATTTCTCTTTATTTCAAGTTTAAATTTTTGTTAAGCTTCCTCCCATTGGGTCTTATCTCATCCTTGACTGCTATGGAAAATAAATCTTGTATTGGAAGACTGTTTTCATGTCTCCCCTTAGCCTTCTCTTATTGAAGCTAAACATACCAAGTTCCTTTAACTTCTTTCATAGGATTTAGCCTCCAAGCCTGTTATCATCCATGTCATTTTTCTCTGCATTTTTCACTTCCTCAATATCCTTTTTGTATTGTGGCAACCAGAACTACACATAATCCAGATGCGGTTTGACTAGTGCAAATGTAGAATGATAATATCATATAGCACGGTCTTGATATTTGTTGAAGCCCTGCATTCTCTTTCATGGACTTGGAAAATCCTATAATCCATAACAGAAGATGACCAACATGAAATCCAGGTTTCCTTTAAGTTTTGTTCTTATATAGGATTTTCTTTATTTCAAAAAAGGCTTCTGATCCCATAATGGACCTATATACAACATATGACAAGTGGCTATACTATGATGAGAAAGAGAGGAGAGAATCAAAACTAAGGGGGTGATGAACTATCATGAATGCGTTAGAAAGACTGGTGAGAAGCATTCTTGACAGATTTTCTTCTATTACATGTGTGGAGATTTGTGACTGACTGATTCTATCATGGTAGTCAATCGGGCATGCAACTCTTTTGGTCCTCCTGGATCTCTCAATCGCTTTTGATTCTATTAGTATCCTATTTGACTGCCTCTGAGGCTTAGAAGTGGGACACACTGTTTCACAATGGTTCTTCTATTGCCTGAAAAAGTTCCAGTTAGCATTGGTGAGATGAAGTGGTCATGCTCTAAGGTCATGGTATATGCCGCATGACTCAAAACACTTGCCCCTCTTGATATCTATGTACCACATAGGAAGTCACTGGGAGAGGTAATTCATTAGCACAGGGGCATCTGTATACAGGGTCAAAGAGCAGATGTGATAGAGATCCTATTCCAGCACCCGAAGGCTGTTGGGGCTGCTGGGGGGAGATGGAGAGTAATTGGTTCAGATTCAATCTCAGCACGATGAAGACTGCAGGTATGGGAAGCCATGTGACTCCAGCTACCAGTCATCTTTGGTTGTATTTGGGTTTGTGTTGACCTGTACAGAACTGGTTGATAATTTGAACCTCCTTTGTTTGTTCTGGTTGTTTGAGTCCTATTGGACTGGAATGGCATTTAAATCCTGGTGGGTGGGTAGGTGGGTGAGTGAGTGAATTATTAGAGAGTCCATTTGCTCTAGTAGTTAAGGTCTCAGAATAAAACCCAGGAGACTTGTGATTTCTACTCCTGCCTTAGGCATCAAAGATGTCTGAATGACTTCGGTCCAGTCACTGTCTCAGCCCAACTCATCGCACAGGACTGTAGTGGGGGAAATGGAGGAGGAAGGAGCTTAGATATATTCACCACCAAGAAAGGCAGGATTAAAAAAAAAATGAACTGGAGAACAGGCACAACACCCTTTTTAGATGCATGGCTTGCAATAGGCAATGTTGAAAATAAATTTTATACTTTACCTGAATTTTATCTGTAATAATAATAGATGGATAGAAACTAATCAAGGAGAGAAGCAACCTAGAACTAAGGAGAAACTTCCTGACAGAACAATTAACCAGTGGAACAACCTGCCTCCAGAAGAGGTGAATGCTCCAACACTGGAAGTTTTAAAGAAGAGACTGGACAGCCATTTGTCCGAAATGGTATAGGGTTTCCTGCCTGAGCAGGGGGGTGGACTAGATGACCTCCAAGGTCCCTTCAAACTTTATTATTATTATTTTTATATTATTATTATTATTATTATTATTGTTGTTGTTGTTGTGATTGTGGGTTCCCTCAGAGAAAATGGTTAAGTCTTCCTGTTGTTTTTGGCTGTTATCCAAGGCAAATGTAAATCTCTGTGTTTGAATCTCTAAGGAAAATAATATCCCTTCATTCAAAGAGATAGATTTATTAGTCCTTTGACCTCTCTGCTATCCAGTGAAGCCACTGTCTCTTTAAAGGCAGTTGTAAAAAGAAGCCAGAAAAAAAGATAACGAGAGTCAACACCACCATTAAAAAAATATCCCTCTTTATTTGCAAATATACTGCATAATTACAGTTTTATACATTTTTAGTACTTCATATAATTAGTATAAATAATAATGTACTACATATGTTTCTACCTGTGCACAAAGACACAATACTTGGTTCCTTTGGTTTGTTTGCTATAAAACATCATCTGAAAAATGATAGCATATAATCCTAGAAATTTATGGTATAATTCATTTGTTTTGTCCTAGCATCATTCATTCATTTACATGAGGATTCTGTGGGATAATTTATTCATCAGATTATAGGCAGAGATCGCCTTAAAATCTGAAGAGATTACTCAAATGAAAACTATTCCTCTTCTTTCCTCTTCTTTCACTACTACTTACTTGTGGCAGATGCCCATTGCTTTGAAATGGTCAACTGATTAATCAGTAAAGTTATACTTAAGTTTCTGCTTCTTCTTATTCGTATTTGTATTCTGTGCCAAAGAACAAAATACCAAGCAAAAAAGATTTAAAGTTTGTACTTGGAGAAATACTAGATTTTGTTTTATTGTGGGAAACGATAATCCTACAGGTAGTCCTTGACTTGTACGTCCTATTTGCTTTGCGACCGTTCAAAGCTATAGCAGCATTGAAAAAAAAAACTTACAACCAGTCCTCACACTTACAACCATCTTCATGGTCATGTGATCAAAACACAGGCAACCGGCATGTATTTATAATGGTTGCTCCATCCCAGGCTTTTGTGATTGCCACTTGTGACCTTCCCAAACAGCTTCCGACAAGCAAACTCAATAAGGGGAAGCTTGATTTGTGGCAAAAAGGTCATAAAATGAGGTGTGACTCATTTAACAACCACCTTGCTTAGCAATGGAAATTCTGGTTCCCATTGTGATCATAAGTCAAGGACCATCTGCATTTACCTGAATTGGATAGGAGGTGCCTATGAACTCAGGAAACCTGGACAAAAGTTTTAGATTTTAGCCATTCTTGGGGTGAACCCTTCCACATAATTACCAGTTTTGAATAACAACAATAATATTTACAGAGCAGTCCTACAAAAGGAAAAGCTTGTAACAGAGGTACTGTGTTCTCCAAGCATTATTGATGTCCTTCCAATCAAAGTGCAAAGTGGAAAGGGGATACCATTTAGTATCCTTTTTGACTTTTAAAAATGTGGTCTCCTGAAAGAAAGAACTGGTGTCTGATTTTAGGGCATGCCAATGAGCTGAAAAAGTTTGTCAGGATTTCGTACACTCCATGCCTTATCAGTTTGTACTACTGTATTAATTAAGATATCCTTCCAACAACGCATCTAAACCATAGAGCTTTCTGTAAATACACAGGGCTTCTCCATTGGCAGAAATGTTGAGGGGGTTCCTTCTCTTTTGGGGAAGCAAAATTATTTCCAATTATTTTCAATGGCATTTGACCTTAGCATTGCACAGCATCCTTGAGGCAGTGGTTTTAAAAAGCGTTTTCTACCCCAATCACCGTTTTATTGCAAATATGTTAAGCTACAGCTTAAAAAAGAGAGAACAAAAATATACCTGCGATTGTCTCATTACAGTGTTACAAAATAGTTGATTAAATTGGCATTAATAAAATAGCAATGGCATGATTTAAACAGAGCATATGGTTAACTGCAATGGCAACCAAGAAGGCTTGATTTCATATACATATAAAGTTTCCATTCTAGTTCGGGCTTTATATCATCTTCCCATTAATTTTCCATTAAAATTCCAGACGTCTAATTCAATTGGTTCATTATTGTACTGTTGAACTCTTCCTTACAACAGACTTGCCAGTAGGAACCAGTGGAGCCTCTCTGTCCACCAGTTAAAGACTTTCCTTCATCAGATGCCACTAGCAGGAGACACAATGATTAAGGCACCAGAGGCAACTGGGAGGGACCCATCTTGCTGCACTATTACAAGAGGAAACACTGAATTAATCACAGACTGACCAATTTGTAAGTTATAAGGTTTGAAAATACCACTTCAGACTATCCACACTGAGGATATTTTGCAGGCATAAGTTTAGATCTTACTTTGTGTCTGGTTCTATGTTCAGGTGCATTCAGCTAAAATAATCTCTCTGGTGAAGAAGGAAGAGTCAAATTCAAACAGAAGAAAAAGCGTTGAACAATAAAATATTTATATAACTTTATACATTATCAGTGCATGTTTAAAATAGAGTACAACTTTAACAGTGCAATCTACAAACCGTTTCAGCCACAGTACTGTAGCCAATATCCAGGTTTCTTTACCTGGACAGTTACACTGATGCACTTGGAGCAATCCTGCCTCTTTCAGAACATTTGCTATTGCAGATGTGAGATCATCCCTGTTGTGCCGATGTTAATCTATTGCAGGGGTCTTCAAACTTGGCCTTTTTATGACTTGTGGACTTCAACTCCCAGAATTCCTCAGCCAGGCATGCTGGCTGAGGAATCCTGGGGGTTGAACTCCACAAGTCATAAAAGGGCGACGTTTGAAGACCCCTGATCTATTGCATGATGTAGACAACCTTGACTATGACACAGCTGACCCCTCCCCCATGGTCACATGATTGTATTTTCTTTCTAGCAGAGCAGTTTTAATGGTTTCCACATAAAAGAATGTATTCTTTTCTAGAGAAAACACTCAAATATATGCAATTTTCAGTGGGATATTCTAGTTACAAAAACTTCCTCTGGGTGTTAATCACTCAGGCTATGTTGAAAGATGCCCCCACTTTTCTGTTGCTATTAGTTCTCATTCAGTTTGATGAAAACCAATTTTTTTCTTCCAAGGGAAAAAGAATTTCCAATGAGATTCTTATAAGTAAATTCTTGTAAAATTCATGTGTCTGTTCCCACAAGAAAGAGTAATAGTCATTCACTTGGATGTCTTTGAAGGAGGATTAGATAAGCTCATGGAGGACAGGACCATTCATGATGAAGATGCAACATTATCTCTGGCTTGAGGCAGTGGTGGGATTCAGCTGGTTCGCACCACTTCGGCAGAACCGGTAGCTAATTTTTTGTTGCCCAGGCCCAGAAAGGGCTTCCGGAAGTGGCATCCACACAGAGAACCGGTTGTTCACATATTTGAATCCCACCACTGGCTTGACGCCAGTATCTCTGCAGGGGAAGATTGGTTAGAAGAGGCATTTTTCTGTCTCTTCTTTGTGGGCACCTGACAGGCAACTGATTGGCCATTGTAAGAGGGTTCTGGACTAAGATAACTTTGGCCTGTTCTTCTGGTGGGTGTCCCACTGTACAGTTAGCTCTCCAGTTCCTGATTCCTACACTTTCTTTAAACGCAAAGGAAAGGCACTGTGTTAATCCTCCTGTAGGGCTTCTTCAGACTGGGAAGTGTGGGCAGGTAATAAAAGTAAGCTCAAAAATACCCCAATAAATTTCCCAAAAAATTCCTCAGCACCCTGAGAGGTAAAAAAAAGCCGGAACTCTGTTTGATACAGGAAGAAACTGCAAGACAAGACTTTAATATAGCATCATTAATAATCTACCTTGCCTCATTGTTTGGACCATAATGTTTAGGGAAAGAAATGTAATAACCTTCCTGACCACATGATCTTACTGTCCACTGATTTTTCTACTGCTAAGCTGAGGTGCGTGCAAATAAGCTGGCTTAAGTGACCTGTGGATCACAACCCAACCCCTTTTCAGTCTTTCCAAAGCAGAGGTCCTTTTTTTAATGATTGCCTTCTTCAGGTGTTCTGGTGTCTTTTGGTATAGTCCTCTGTTTATAGTCCTCTCCAGATCCAATGTCTACATCCTGGTAGTTAGCAAATTCCTGAGGTAGTGGAAACTCCTCTGCTGATGAATGAGTCCTGTGTCCAAAGATCCTCTCTTGTAGCTCAGCAATATCATTCCTGATATCTGCCATCATCAACAGCAAGAAGTCAAAGGAACCTGGTGGCCCCTAAAAAAGTTCCAAAGGAGAGAGTGACATTACTTGTCTTTCACTGAACTGGGCACTACATCCATTTAACTCAGGGGTAGTCAACCTTGGCTCTTTTATGACTCGTGGACTTCAACTCCCAGAATTCCTGAGCCAGCTGTGCTGGCTCAGGAATTCTGGGGGTTGAAGTCCACGAGTCATAAAAGAGCCAAGGTTGACTACCCCTAATTTTTAACTGGATATTTTTAGATAGGTTGGCTTCTATTCCAGTTATGCCCAGCCATAAACTAGGCCCCAGGCATTTGACCGCCATGACTAGCAGCAGAAACAAAGCAATTTTTAGAGACCGTCTTATTTCGTCTTAACTATGCTGGCATAAAAAGCAATTTCTCAAACACTCATCTTAACTAGGGTCAATTTAATCCAGTTGCTTTTCTTTATTAATGAAATTTATATAGCCTCCCACCTTACCAAACGTTACTCTGGCTGGCACACAACAGTCTCTGCTCTGTTTTCCCCAACATTAATATATTATTATTTTTTAATCGTTTAGATATTCATAGTTTAACTTTCACTTGGTACAGTACCTCTGAGCATCACTGAAACCATCTCACCATACGGATTTATTTTTACAACTGACTAACTTCAAAAAAGATGATTTAGATCAGATGTAGATCGATCTATACAACATCCAAGGAAGGACTCCAGTGCTGTCAATTATCATAAAGGTCAATATATTGGTTGCAAACATGGCCACTGTAGACCCCGTGCATGCACGTTTCAATCCACAAATCTTACTATTAATTGCATAGGCTGAAAATTGCAAATGCAAATCAACTACTAAAAAGCAAACCCTCTCAAATAGAAAAGAGTCTTGATAACATTCTGTTAGTCTGATTTCTTGTTTTTGGAGAAGAAGAACGAATAATAATCCATTTTCAAAATTCCTGGGGAAAAGAACAGATATTGCTCACAGATGGATCTACAACTTCAGGCTGTACAATTTTCTAATAATCTCAATCTGTCCATAACTGATAACTACTTCATTAGGACATATGAAGCTTGTTGGAATCCTTTCAACTTTGCAGGATATTTTGATATCTATATTTGTTAATGAGTTGAATTGAGCCGGACATGCTGTGCAGGTCCTAAGTTGGCGTTTGGAGGGTAACAAGGACTGGTAAGGGAGAAATAAGCTTAAACTAAACCCTTTTAAGATGAAGCTGCTGTTTGTTCATAAACCTCTTGGTTAGCCTGAAAGATAGGTTGCAATTGTGCCTCTAGGTGGAGCCATGTTTCTGAAGGAGCAGGTCCATAACTTGGGGGGGGGGTGTGTCCTGGCCAACTTTTTCTCTTCCTCCAAATCTCAGTAGAAAATTGATAATCCAAGAAACCAACCTAAAACCTCATATTAATGAGGTGCTGTAGAAAGGAGGATTAGGTAACAAGAATTCCAGCAACTGACCTACTTTCAGATTAAGTCTGTTTATATTCTCTATGGCCAGCGGCAAGATGTTTTATCTTTTTTATTTAAGTGCTCTTGTGATGTGATGCAGAGGATGTGACAAGCAAAAAAAAAAAAAAAAGCTTTGTTCTCCCTTAAAAAAAGGGACAACTGCCTCTGCTCATAGTTTTGATAATTCCCTTTTCGGCCTGCAAAATTCTTTTGGGTTCAAGGTTTCTGCTTAAACAGACTGGTGACCACAAGTGAGGAGGGCCTTTGCCTAGTTTCAGCTGGTGCACAGTTTATGGCTTTACTGCAGGGGTGTCAAACTGCCGGCCCGCGGGCCGGTTTCATCATACCGGAGCCGCGCCCACCCGATTGCCGGCAATGGCGAAAAAGCTCTGATACGTCGTGCGACGTCACGTGACGTCGCGAGTTTGACATGCCTGCTTTACTGGGAGGCATCAGCAAAGTGACTTCTGTCCTTAGCACCACAACTTAGTATTTCTGCTGCTGCTGATGGCCCTGTACCAGAAGCTGCTGATGGCCCTGTACCAGAAGCTACAGGTGGTACAAAATGTGGTTATCGGGCTGTTGGATAACAGCTATTTTAGAGTTGCCAATGGGTTTCTGGGCTCAGTTCAAAATGCTGGTCAATTCAAAATATGGCACAGTGCCAGGTTACTTCATGGACCATCTCTGATTCTGCCCATTTTGTCAGATCACTGAAGAGGTGACCTGTTCAGTTTCCTGCCCCCGTGTGAAATGAGGGGAGCATTGGCTACAATGCAGGTCTGCTTCAAGATGACCTTAACATTGTAGAATATGCTACCCCTGAAAATAGCTTGATCTTCGCATGGCTGATTTTTAGAAAGTTTTTTTAAAAGATTTCATTGTTAAATAGGCTCTTTGATGATTTTGATGCCTCATGGAGAATGAATATTGCTCTATTGTGAAGATTGCTCATACTGAGTGGTAAACACATTTAATTAATTAATAAATCTATACTTCAAGTAGCACATCGTTTATCTTTATCTGTAAAGAATTATTACGAAAACCTAATGGTGAGTCAAATTCAGACATCTTTTGGAAAAAAGTATAAGTAGTTTTAAATCAGCCTATGGGAGCCTTGATATTTTACCATTTTTCATACTGTCGATAATATAAATTTCTTCATACTGGGAAGACTCAGTAGCTTATTTGATTGATTATCCATGCAGAAAGAAAAGGCTTTAATTCATTTTCCATTAAATTCTTATCCTTTTTGTAAAGCTTTGAGTAACATTTTTGAAATTTTAAACACTGCATATCTTTCTGGGCATTACACAGTTGTGCCAAATCATTAAATAATATTATAACTTTTTACAGCTTTAGATATGCCATAAGTTTATCAAATTGTTTTCCGAATTCCTTTGCTGTAAGCATGTTAATGCAAAGTTCCTTTAACAGAGACCAATTTAATACATATTCAGCACTTTGCAAGTTCTTGTAAGATGGGTAAGTAGGAAATTAAAGCAATCAAAAACTAACCATCCTGTCTATCATTTTTTCCCTTGCAATACCCTTTTTTCCCCTTTAAGAGAAAGGAAATAATAATCTTCCTGCATCCCACTCAGTGACTCGAGGATGCGGAATTCTCATTCATATTTTTTAAAAATAGAAGCCTGCTAGCCATTTGCTTTTTAAAATTCTTGACATTTATCCAGGAGATATCCAAACTCCAAATGTTCTTTATTTTAAAGGAATTTCCCACTTGCAAAGAAACCACAACTGAGGAGCACTTATATACAGTTTAACATATTTGACAGTCTATTACATTCTGAAATAAAATTGAAGAAATTTTACAGAAATCCAACCAAAGCAATTTTCTTGTACAGAAGATATAAAGGCATAATGTATTTCACTTGTAAGTAATAGTGTCTACTCAACAGTTCCAACAACCGTATACATATAAAGCAACCTTAGTGCTAACTGGCCAAAAACTATAGAGACCCTAACATTGAATCAAGGCTTTCATCCTCTCCAGTGATCAAAATGTTGTAAATGATAAGGGCAAGACTACTTTAAAAATATGAAATGTAGATACACTGGGATTGTAAACATTATTTATGCATATGAGTGAAAGGTGCTATATACATAGCTTTCTTCTCCTATTTTCCCCACAGCAACAATTCTGTGAGGTTGGTTGAAGTGCAAGAGCAATAGAAACAGCACTTAGACTTATATACCCCTCCATAGTGCTTTATGTAAGCCCTCTCTAAGTGGCTTACAAAGTCAGCATATTGCCCCCAATATTGCCCTCATTTTACTGACCTTGGAAGGATGGAAGGCTGAGTCAACCTTCAGCCAGTCATGATCAAAGGAATCGAACTCATGGTAGTGTGAGCAGAGTTAGCCTGCAACACTGCATTCTAACCATTGTGCCAAGAGAAAGATTTGCCTAAAGCCATCGTGTACACTTCTGCAACTAAGAGTGGACTACAACCTAGTCTTTTCCATTTAATCACCCTAATCACTGAACTATAGTGGCTGTCTTGCTAGTTACTCAAAGAAATGCATCCGCCCCCCTCCCAAAGATTTAATAAGGTAACCACAATAAGAGGATATCATCTTTGGAGCATCATCCCCATAGATTTTCCCTAATCCAACTTGTGTTCTGGAAAGTGCTAAAAACATGGTTTTACCATCATGCTGGGGATCTGGCTGTGATATGACACTTGCGTGATTGTGGTACTATTTGCAATGTATGGATGGGTACATTGATTATAAATGCCTTGGATAATTTTTTATGGTTTTTAATTTGGTTTTAATATAGTTTTATGGTTATTTATATTTTGTTATTATGTTTTATTGTGGTTTTAATTTTGAGAGCCATCCAGAGTCATGTATGTCAGATGAGCAGCTGTATAAATTGAATGAATGAACAGCCTTCTATATCTGCTTTATTATAAATGGATTATTTTTTAAAATGAAGAACATTTGGTGTTCAGATACAGGACTTCCTGGCTGATGTATAAACAGATATTTGCATTGAGATTAGACTTGGATGTGATACTTACGGGTGGACCCTTTTCTCCTGGTGCACCTCTCTCACCCTGTAACAAACATAATTTTGGTTAAGTGGTAAAACTGAACCAGATCTTGTTGATCTAAAATCAAAACTCCAAACAGTTGTCTTTACACACTTAGAACTGCCCTACTGTAAGATCCTATGCATGTCAATTTAGAAGAGTGGGATTAAGTTTTAGTAACATGTATACAAGATTGCAGCCTTTAGTTTAGTTTCTCTTAACCAGATGAAGGAATTACTTTTATAGCAAAATTTATATTTGATTACTTATCAAAGATAATGCCTGCAGCACTTTCTAAGTATGTACCATGAGAACAAAACTTTATTCATTAGATTCACAATCATTCATATCCAAAGGATACCCACTGAAATTGAAGGGATTTATTACTCATGAACTTAATTTTCTATAGATTGCAGTGGATGTATTCTAAGCATACCAAAGTTGTGATCCGAGGCAATAAAAACTTAAACTTCTTACATACTCTTAATTTTATTTATCACTAAGCATAACATGAACAACTACAATATCAATTCTGAAATCATTCAGATCAACAAGTTGCATCCTACAATAAGAAGCTCCCTTCAAAACGTAAAAATTATTACACATTTATTTATTCACTTTGTGGAACTGCTTAACTGAAATGACTCAAGGTAGTGTGCAGTGGATTAAAGCATCATTAAAGAAGGCAAAAAAATACAGGACAAATATAGTAATGACCGTATGTTGTGCAATACATAAACATTCAAGTTCTGAATGGTTTTCTGAAAGTCAGCAAAAGATATGCAACAGGAAATACATGATAAATCATAGGGACGACTGCATCAAAATACTTTTTTGATGCTTCAAATTGCTATTCCAGTGAAACTTTTCTGTAGGTCTGTGGGTTAATATCCATGTATGTTAATTCTAAGTTGATTACTGGGGCAAATATTGGAAAATAAAGAAACAGAAATGCTTGGGAAGTGGGAGTAGATAGAATCAAAATAGCCTACCTTTTCATTCACTTTCTGCCTTTCCACCTTCCAAAATTTAAGAAAACTGAATATGACCCTTTATATGAAAGAGAAGGACTCTCACAAGGAAGAAGAAAGGAGAAAAAGAAAGAAGAAGACAAGAAACTGTACTTCTGACCTTTGCTCCATCTCTTCCTGATGCCCCTGGAGGACCCTGGAAGGTAAAATTGCATTCCTCAAAAACTTGGCATCAAACATGATCAAGAGGTTATACACACACAGAAGAATGGAGACATGATACTGACCACGGGCCCTCTTCTGCCTTGTTTAATGTGAGAGAGGTCTGGAGACGGTCCCATCGGCCCCATGCCTCCTCTAGGGCCTGGCACCCCTGGAGGACCCTGGGATCCAGGGAATCCAGGGCTCCCTTTTGGACCTGCAACCCCTGGAATGGAAACGAGGCAGTGAAATTAATTCTGCGGGTAGTTTCATTGGACAATTTTGCATAAAAAAAGGATGTTTATGATTTTCCTGTCAAGAATTGGAAGTAGACTTTAGGGCTGTTGACAAGGTTTTTTAAAAAATTACAAATAAATCAACCAGAAGGGAGGAAAAAAACTAGCAAGTAAATAAAAAAAGGAGTTCAACAGCAATTAAAAGTATTCCAGAAGTGCTTTAAAAGCCAAGTGAAGGAAAACAGCTTTTTTCTTGGTGCCAGGAAAATCAGGACCTGTTTCAACTACTGTTATGTAACTTGATGAATTAAAAATCCTTATATTAAAAAGAAGTGAAATTCTAATAATGCATAACTCTGAGTAGCAATTATTTGTCCAGGATACTGTCAGACATCAGGCACAGAATGCTCACCACAGACCTATTTGTAAATAGAAGAAAAAGGCCAGTCTGGCTGTGAAAAGTCTTCCTTTAGACTAAAAAAAAAAAGGCAGGGAGGTGGCCCACAAAAGCATGTTTTGAATTCCCAGTGTGGAAAATGAACTTGGAGGCAAAATTGCTTACATGTTAACATCTTGCTTTCCAGATCAAAACCCACTAGCACGAACCAAGTGCTTTTTGCTTTGACACTGACAATAGTTGCCGTGTTCAAAATTGACATCGTTCACACCATTATATTGTGAGCTTAACATTCAAAGTTTGGTTGAGAGATAGCCTTATGTCTAAATAATTGCAAATATTAAATATTTAATTTTTTCCCTCTGAATGTACTTGTCACAATCTCCTTCAGGTCCTGCTGTGCTACCACATCGTGCTGCTTGGCTGGGAAGGATGAACAAAGAATGTTGGGAATGTATGCCAAGAGTGTATATTCACCCAACTGCCCAGCTAAAGCAAGCACAGTTAGTACTCGACTTATGGACCACAATAGGGACCAGAATTTCCATAGTAAGTTCTTGCAATTGTTAAGTCAAAATTAAGCATAAGGTATTAAGTATAAAGACAACCAAACTAATGACAACAGACAGAGCAACCAGCCTTGCAGCTGACAATGAAGATATTGAAGTGGTGAATAGCTTTTGCTTTTTAGAATCAACAATAAAGGAACAAGCAATCATGTAATGCAGAGGTCCCCAACCTTTTCGGCACCAGGGACCAATTCCATGGAAAAAGGTTTTTCCAAGGACCGGAGAGTGCATGGTTTTGAGTGCTGCCTGCATCCCATGGATGGGGCTTTGCTTGTTTCTGCGGACCGGTTGCTGACATGCTGTGGCCCGGTACCGGTCCATGGACCAGGGGTTGGGGACTCCTGATGTAATACACATTCAAACTAGCATTTTGTACAGCAGCCATGAAGGCTGTGGAACATTATTCTAATGGTGTGATGTGTCTGTTTTTGCAAAGATCAGGATCATGCAACCTGTGACGCTCTATGGAAGCAAAAGTTGGACTTTAAAAAAAGAGGACAGAAGACTCCTGAGTATACTCTGACAACCAAGAAAACAAACCAATGGATTATCCAACAAATCAGCCCAGAATTCTTACTCGAAGTACAAGCAACCAGGTTCAAATTGTCCTACTTTGGACACATTATGTGAGTACCTGAAAGACCAAGTTAAGGATAGATTGTCATTGAGCAAATCTTTCTATGTGAGCGCTGCGAGACAAAAATGATCGGATGGCACATAATCAACTTGTCATGGTACAGTGCAAAAACAAACAAGCAAACAAAAATAGCAGAATTTTGTTTTTGTAATTGTACTTATTTTAATGTGTTATTCATCTTTTAGTATTAATTGTTGTATGCTGTCCAAAGTCACTTTTTAAGAGATAGGTGGCTACAGAAATTTAATAAATAAAGAAAATATTAGTGTAATACAAAGAATAAACATGAGACAGTTATAGAATCAGCAATCCATAATATAATTCATTAGCAAAAGAATAGATTGCACATTATACCACAAAACACATGACATTAATAGGAACTGGGGTTGCATTTCCCAAATACCAGATTTGGGGTGGGCTATCTATTAAAAAATATAACCACTTATATGATAATGTAATGCTCACTTAAATACATTGCAATAAAAATGCAAGTATAAAAGTCTTCCAGGCTGAGATTTTCATGGCAAATTCCCAGTCCATTTCTAACTTCTGCCATTCCCAATCTTGAAGTTTACTAATCATGCAAAAATAGCACAACTTGGGAGTGGATAGTTTTCAGTTAGAAGAGAGAAGTGAAGTTTACAGCACCTTGGACAGCTCATAAGATGGGAGCAAGCCTGACTAAATGACCCTAACAATATCTTAAGAAAAATTAATGTCTGCTCCTGATCCAGGCTTCTTGTCTGAGGAGTGATACAGATGCAATATATACAAATTTATTTTTATGATATTTTTAAATGTAGGAACTATTTTATTGCCTTACCTGGAGGACCCTGATCCCCTGGCTGCCCAGGAGGGCCAGGTATGTAAGCATTGGATGCAAGTACTTTTTCTCCTGTGATTGGTTTGCTAAGGTCAACAGCATTATTTGGTAGCCAAGAAACCTGCAATAAAAGAAGTGTCATAGACTAGAAGCCACTTGCCTATTCAACTTCATTTAGCTGAGTGACTGACTTCATCAAGCAGTATAAGTTCTTTATCTCAATGCAGGACTCAGCTACCATGTCCCTAACTCTACACTTGGAAGCCTCAAAGTGATAGAGTGGATAGCATGCCAGGCTGCAACAGGAAGCACCATCTGCTTCCCAGCCTTCCTCCTTTTACTGAATAAAATGAGATAGCTTCCTTGTTTACTGTCTTGCATAACCTGAAGGAATCGTGTAAATGTAATAAAACAACAATTGATGGCCTACATTTACTATGTTCAGATTCAAATTGCAGCTGAGGACCAGAGTCAGAGTAGATTTGACTTCTGCCATGTAGCTTAGCATAGTGTAGCTCTTCCCCCAATCCCTACCCCCAAAACTCTACTATACAGGAGGCCTCAGCTAGACTACTACTTTGCTTTGAAACCAGAAACACTCTGGCACTTTTATGATCATACTCAGAACTGTGATCTATTGTTTGCAAAGGGGACAAAATGGTTGATGTCAAGTCTGACACACTGAAGGATTAAATTTATTGATGGATCCGAATAACAAAAAAGAAAGTAGGATTTAGAATGAAGGGCAAAATCCAATTCAGGTGCTGAACCGTAGTGGCTCAGTGGTTAGATGCAGTATTATAGGCTTATTCTACCAACTGCCAGCAGTTCGATTCTCACTGGTTCAAGGTTGACCAATCTTCTATCCTTCCGAGATTGATAAAATGAGGACCCAGTTTGTTGGGGGCAATATTCTGACTCTATAAACTGCTTAGAGAGGGCTGTAAAGCACTATGAAGCGGTATATAAGTCTAAGTGCTTTTGCTATTGCCTTGTACGCACACTGTGTATATAAACAGTTTGTTAGGATCTACAGCTGTGGTACTACCCAAGTCTCTCATCAGGGACTAAAAGCCTGCAAATATTCTGAAATACCACATCCACAGTTCTTTAACATTGGTCATATGGGCTGCAGCTGCTGAGATCTGAAGTTGAGGGCCTGCTTGCACTGGCCTGAACAGCTTTATGAAGGACTCATGATTGTACATGGAGATACCTCCATTCAAGACCTGTGCTCTATTGATAAGCTAGAGAAGGCTTTTCACTGCTAAAGTCATACTCCATACACTGAGAAAACCTTTTCTTTCTCAGATAGGTAGATGGGTTATTATAATTTTGTATTTAAGAAAGCATTAAACATATAAAAGACAAAGGCCGGCTTGCTATGGCAACCTGATTTTGTGGGTTGCCATAGATCATGTGAGTTGGCTCTCCCATTTGCCAGTATGCTCACTTGCCACTGTCTTCTGGAAGAACCACTGACCTCTTCTGGATTTCAACACTTGTCTGCTTTTGGTGTGGAGCCTTCTTATTGTCCTCACCAGATGCTAACACACACTGAACTCATTTCTATTTCATTCCACTGTCTTGATTCAGTCTTGGAATCGCAAGTTGAGAATGACCTCAGCCTTACTTCATGCACAAATCTTTCCCCACAAGAATGTAAATAGTTGTACAGAACCCTATTGAGAGGGGCAACAGTCACGGAGATGAATTTTAACCCTTAATGAAGCCTACATGTTATGTTGTAATTTTGAAGAGGTTCCATGCAAAAATAATTGCCGACTTGGCTTGGAGATGGACTGGCTAGGTCCAGTCTAGGACTTTCTTCTAATTAAATGCATACTTGCTTGTATCTGAGTAAGCACATATGCATACAGAATATTTGCACACATGGGATTGTTTGTATGCCTAGACTGTCTGTGATTTATTTCCTTTGGCAAAAGCATTCTGACTAGTTTTGCAATTCTGTCAAGGGGATAGAGTAGAAGATTAAACCAGAAGTTTCTGAAAAATATCTATGTCCAGGAAAGCTTTTCTGGCATGACTGCCCCAAATCCTAACCAATGCAGAGAATTCCAGAGGATAATTTAGGCTCAATTCATGCATGATATTCTTCAAGATGTTTGAATTTTGCCATCACATACTAAAAACTCAGATTGCAATTTGGAAGGCACGTCCAATCCTGGGTTTGGTAAAAGTGGTCCAGTTTATAACTGTCTGTCATTGCTGCCTTCCATGACTGGAATTTATAATAATCTTCAAGATATTACTATAAACCACCGGAACAATCATATCAACTAAGTGAGCCAATGTTTCATTTTACCACCCAAGGGATTGATAGCTGCAGTTTTTGGTCCCACCCAATAATGTCCTACCTAGAGGCAACATTGAAATACTGCTTTCACACATTTTCTGAGATCTGTCAAGCCTCTCATATTTTCCCCAGAATGCTCCACAACAAGCATCTTAGGAATGTGGGGGAAAGTAAAAAGAAGAGGTAAAGCTCTCAAACATTGTGAGTTCACTATCTGCAATTTGCTTTCCGTGTAACGTTATGTGGGAATGACCTTGGGAAACAGGAGGAAGAGCAACAGTCCAGACAATAGTCTGATAAATGGAATTTGGATCTGAAAGAGGAAGGGTGGCAAAAACATCTCTCAAAAGAGGTCCACCCTAATTTTGGGGAGAGTAAAAATAAGGTATGAGTCTTGCAAGATTCTGTTAATGTAATCTTAGTATAAAGATTGAGCTAGTAATCCTGGCTTACAGGTAGTCCTCGACTTACAACAGTTCATTTAGTGACTTTTCAAAGTTACAGTGACACTGAAAAAAGTGATTTATGACCGTTTTTCTCACATTTACGACCTTTGCGACATCCCCATGATCATGTGATTAAAATTCAGATGCTTGGCAACTGGTTCATACTAATGACCACTGCTGTGTCCCAAGGTCATGTGATCACCTTTTGCAACCTTTTGACAAGCAAAGCCAGATTCACCTAACAACTGTGTCACTAACTTATCAACTGCAGTGATTCACTTAACAACTGTGGCAGGAAAAGTTGCAAAATGGGGCAAAGCTCACTTAACAAATGTCTCACTTAATAGAAATATTGGGGTCAATTATGGTCGTTAAGTCGAGGATTACCTATACTTCTTGCCTGGTCTACCTTGCCAGGCTAACATTGCCACTTGTCCCTAAATGCTATGCTCAAGAGTTTTAATTTTCAGACTTTCAGCTTGTCCTTATGAGGTTCAAAGTAATATTTCCTTGCAAGAGATCAATGTCAATACATTTATTTTTGTATTTTTATCCCATGTTTCCTCTTGGGAGTTATGGCAACATAGGGGGTGGGGGTGGAAAGCTCCTCTAATATTCCCATAAGAATGATGTGTGATTTAATTCGGCTCAGAGAGAATGGCTGGCTTATAATCAGGAGATACTTGAATGTGTGCTGCCTCAGTCCAAGGAAGACCAACTCTCACTCTGTCCATTCCCTAGCAAAAATTCATTGCATCCTTCAGGCACCTCAAGTCCCATATGGATGTTCTTCATGGAAGAAAGGAGCAAGCTTCAGTGCAGAAATAGGTTTGCACATGGCCACTGTGCTTTTTCCCTGCAACAGCATGGGAAATGGTTCATTAAAAAAATCAATAATAAGAAATCAGTTTGACCTGGTGGGGCCCCATGACATGTTCCTTTCAATGTGGGAAGTATAAGCACACATTCAAGTAACTTTTTAAAAGCAGCCATTCCAATGGAAGAGATCTTTTAAATTGCCTAGTTCTAACCCAAATCAGTTCATGTAGGCCAGGGATGGCGAACCTGTTAGAGACCAAGTGCCCAAAACCCACCCTCACCTCCCTGCCCACCCCCGCTCTGTGTCCCGCCCACCCGCATGGCCATCCATCGCCTCCATGGCCCACCGCAGCAGATTGCCCAGGCAGCCCAGCAGTGCCATGGCAGCCACGCCCTCTGCCCATGCCCCGCAGCATTATCTGCATGTGACGGTGTGAGGGCAGAGTCTTGTCCCCGCTGCCTGGCTGCCATGTCCTTGGCTGTGCTGTTCTGTGCAGACTGTGCTCGGGGGCAACTCTCCTCTGGGGGGCTGCTGGTGAGGAGGAGGGGGCCACGGGAGGAGGCGGAGCTGGGGCGATGGTGTACGTGCCCACAGAGAGGGCTCTGAGTGCCACCTCTGGCACACGTGCCATAGGTTCGCCACCACTGGCGAACCTATGGCACCACCGCTTTCAGAACAGGGTTCTCCAACCTTGGCAACTTTAAGATTTGTGGACTTTAACTACCAGAATCTTTCTTCAAATTTGCTGTCTGGAGAATTCTGGAAGTTGAAGTCCGTAAGTCTTAAAAGTTGCCATGTTTGGTGACCCCTGTTTTAGAAAACCATCGTGTGAAATGGCAACGGATGACGTGCCTTCAAGAAAACACACTGAATCCCACAATCTATTCAAGAGATTGAATTCACCTGCCAATTTCTCCCCCTTTTTCAATACCCATGACTTCAATATTTCTTAAATGTACCTTTTGCTTCAGTTGCAGTACCGTCTGTTTGATCTGGTGGAATTCTCTGCAGGAGGCACAACAAGCCCCAGGTTTCACCACATTGTCCACCTTTTCAGAAAAGCCTGCTTTTTTAAAAAAAAAGGAGGGAAGGAGAATAAGGCCCACCATTTCAGTACAACCTCCTTGTTCTTTTCTGAATGAAACTAGGAAGAGGGCAGAAAAACGGCAAAGACTGCTGTGCGCGCAGAGGAACTTTCTAAAAGTCCCTTCCTGATCATTCCGTGAGAAGAAGAGGTGCCCCTCTGTACTAACAGCTTTTCCCATGAATCCTCACAGATGCCTGGAGAGCTGCAAAAAGTCCTAAGCAGCAGCTGTTTCCAGTTAGCAGCTCTTAATGTCTTTTAGAAAACTCCTTTTATATCTTAAGGGGCGGGAGGGAGGGTGTATTTCTCCACTTTTATCTAAGTCTTTACTGTACAGGAAATGTAAAAGACCCAGAGTGATTTATCAGCTCCCATTAAGGGCAAATTTCAGACACCATAAATTGTGACACAGTAACCTGTGCAAGGAGAATTGCCTGAAGTTTGCACAAATGCAAACCTTACTGTCACCAATGCGATTAGCTGTGCAAATGCGACCCCCGAGTAGACTCCCGAGTAGAGATAACAGGGCAACGGTTGAGAGTAAGAAGGGAATTCCACAATTGATCTGGCATTCCCAGTTATGTATTAAGTCCTTTCTAATTGGGGAAAAAAAATTAGGGTAAGCGCTTTCTGTTCTAAAAGAGCAGGTTTTTGTTCTGCCCCCTATCCTCATAACTTATGCATTTTCAGCAATAGTGTTAACACTGCTATCATGTCCCCCCCTCGTCCTTTAACAAAGAGAAGGACGAGGGGGGACAAGATAGCAGTGTTCCAGTATCTCAGGGCTGCCACAAAGAAGAGGGAGTCAAGCTATTTTCCAAAGCGCCTGAAGGCAGGACAAGAAGCAATGGATGGAAGCTAACCAAGGAGAGAAGCAACCTAGAACTGAAGAGAAACTTCCTGACAGTTAGAACAATTAACCAGTGGAACAACCTGCCTCCAGAAGCGGTGAATGCTCCAACACTGGAAGTTTTTAAGAAGAAACTGGACGGCCATTTGTCCGAAATGGTGTAGGGTTTCCTGCCTGAGCAGGGGGTTGGACTTGATGACCTCCATGGTCCCTTCCAACTTTTTTATTATTATTATTATTATTATTATTATTATTATTATTATTATTATTATTATTATTATTATTATTATTATTATTATTATTATTATTATTATTATTATTATTTACAATGTTGTTTAAGTGATTTGGCACAACTGTGCATTTCCCAGAAAGCTATATTTAAGATTTCAAAAGCTTTACCAAAAAAAAAAAAAAAAATTTAATGGAAAATAAATTAAAGCTTTTTATTTGGAGAATCAACAAAATAAGCTACTTCCCGAGTCTTCCCAGCATGAAGAAATTCATATTGTTGATAGTATGAAAAATGGTAAAATATCAAGGCTTCATGGTTTTTCTATAGACTGATATAAAAAAAGCTTAATTTTTTTCCCTGGCTTTTCTTAATAATTCTTACATGGCAATCTGTTACCAAACCAGATAAAGATAAAAGTTTTTGTCCCAAAAGATCAACTTTTTGTCCTGCCCCATCCCCCCCAGAACTTATGCATCTTCAGCAATTGTGCTAATTACTGTTCATATCTGCGTTCTGCTACAACTATATAACAATATAAAGTAAACATCTATGATGCATTAACTATTAAAAAGAAATACAGATGAATTGCTAAGGGAATCTGTCACATGTGAACTATTAACTATTGACAACATCTGCGTATTTTGCATCCAGTCGCAGAAAAGTGAATGTAAACCCCAAAAATGAACACGTCATTTACATATTTTGTTTTTTTTAAAAATCATGACATGGAATGGGACTAAAGGAAACCTTATCTCTAATGGTTTGAACTCTTGCTTCACTTCTTACCTTTTCCAGCTCAGAATTGCTTATATGCTTTAAAGTCAGTTTCCTTAAATTGAAGGGATTAGAAACTTGATTTTTACAAAAGATAAAAGCTGACATTTTACAGATGTTGAGTTCTGGCTCCATGATCAACGTATTTAAAATAATACTTTGTGAATGCAGTAATGGAAAATATATAGTCTTCCTATATAGGCTCATGCAGATAGATTGTTCAGTCAATTTCAGGTCAGCTGATCTCCTCAATAGCCTTGAGTTAAATGCATCTTAATCCCAACTAAGGGTAAGTACCTGGGAATCTGGAAGTTATACTGTGGTGGCACAGTGGTTAGAACAGAGTACTGCAGGCTAATTCACTGCTCACTGCCAGCAGTTTGATCCTCCCTGGCTCAAGGTTGACTCAACTTTCCATTCTTTTGAGGTCAGTAAAATGAGGACCCAGATTGTTGGGGGACACTTTAAAACACTCAGAGAGTGCTGTAAAGCACTATGGAGTTTAAGTGCTATTGCTATTGCTATAAGTCTAGCACATTTAGATGGTGCCAGTTGAAAAGACAGGATTGTAGGATTACAGATATTAATTTCCTCTCCAAAATGGCTTCCTAAAGAGATAGGCTATTGACCAGCATAGACAACATGTTTCTGAACTTCTGTGCATAATAATGAGTTGCAGAATCTCAGTAAAACTGAACACAGGTCCTAGGGATGCTTAATTCTACATCACAATTTAGAGACAAGTGGAAAAGAAGCAAATTGAATTATATAGTAGCTTTCTAACTTTTACGATAAGCCATCTCTAATGTGATAACTACAATTATTATTCTGACAATATAAAAAGCTGATATATAGATTAGCAAAGTTTCTGCTCAGTGACTAGACTACGTTAGACTGGACTAGACTAGAACAGATCTTACTGGGGAAATAATGACTCCTCTTTAGCATGCTATATTTTTTTCTTCAAGGAATATTGGGTGTTTCACTATATGTTAACCATTAGTTGAGTTTGTATGACATGTTTGTGTTGAGTTAGGAAAACTTAATAGCAAAGAAGAATCACAGGTTGTTAGTTGTGTTGTTTTAGCCACAATCTTATCTGTGCCTTGGTTTGGATGATATAGTAAATATAGTAAGTCAGACTAAGATATGACTTAATTGGCAAATACTATCTGCAGCGCTGTCTACAGCAAAATGTGATGACACCAAAAAGACATGTCCATAGTGACAAAGTATGAAAATACCACCACTACATATTTGCATCCCAAGCTCCAATTAAATTAAATAAATCATAATAATTGCATAATGATGTCATCACAGGTACTTCATCATCTGTCCTTCTTGTCTCTCCCAAGGGTGCCTGGGACAATTTGTGTGATTTCATAAGAAGTTCCATCCTTTGATGTCAACCTATAGCTCCATTCTAGTTAGGAAGCTAATGAACCAGACTGCTGAAGCTACTAAGTGTATTCTGTTTGGTGAAGGGCAATAAATTACAAGTCCTAAGCCATGAAGCCTAAATCTTGTGTCATTTATTTTGGCAGTTGCTGCCAGAAAGTAGTTTGTAATGCATTCTTGCTCATGGGAAGTGATTAAATTTGTCATCTGTCTTGTATTAGCTACACTGTGCCTTCATTTGATGATTAGCTGCGCGTTATTTTCTGGGTAATATGGAAGAAGAATCCTCATGTCACAAAGATGTTGCCACATTTCTTGTTCTGCAAAAATTGAAAATATTTCTGAAGCCCAAGAGAGGCAAACAGCCTTAATTCTATAAACATGAATTTACTGTAAGTTCTGCCTGAATGGAGTAAGATTGCAATACTCTAGGTAGATGTTCTTAAATAGGCTATCAATAATGTAAATTGTTTATACAGTCTTCTAAAAAGTAAATACTTAGATCTACCACTAGGTGGTACTCAAAGTAGAGTGTTCCAAACAATAATTATCAACTGGAGGGAACTATATTTTTATACTAACCATGTGCTGGTCTGAAATTCCAGCTACAAACAATTAATAATTTATCGTTTTGTTTTATCCAGTTTATTCCATGTGTGCTGCTTCAGCTTATTCCTAGTTTCTAACCCCAATGTGCTTCTACATGAAGCTTTTATTACCAAACTGCCTCAGTTCATGGAAGATCCAGATGATGTTTCTTGTCCACTTCCTTCAACTTTTTTTTTTTTTTTACCCAATAAATTCCATTAAGGATGAAAAAATGCACTGTGCTGAAAACTACAGGAATTCCATCAGGCTGTACTCTCCTTCAAGGTGAAGTGAGAACAAAAATGCCCGAAATGTTTCAGTTTTGAAGCAGAGCCTCAAACAGATCAATGCCCCTCATTGTAGGCCAGGAGTAGGCAATCTTGACTCTTTTATGACTCGTGGACTTCAATTCCCAGAATTCCTGAGCCAGCCATGCTGAGGGGAAAGGGAGAGGTTTCCAAGCTGAGCTATGCTGGCTCAGGAATTCTGGGAGTTGAAGTCCACGAGTCATAAAAGAGCCAAGGTTGCCTACCCCTGTTGTAGGTTATGCTGACTTGCTCAGCTGCTCACAACTTTGGACCTGAATTGTCTCCCTGTAACTTTTTTTTTTTTTGAGAATGTGTGCTTCTTTTTGTTTCATTGGTAATGGAATTTAGCCATCATGCTTCTCCTTAAACTACTTCATCTTCCTTTGACTTTGGTATTTGAAGATTAGACTGGACTTGACTTGAGGAAATACTGTAGCTTTTTAAATGTAAGTTTATTTACATTCGACAATTTACTGAATGGGGTCCCACAATTCAACCCTGAACTACGAATATTCTCTTTGTTTTACTATGTCTCATGAAATTAAGAATATTTTGTAAATACTGTTTTTTTTTT
>NW_015387229.1:124066-130452 GCF_001527695.2 Protobothrops mucrosquamatus
CTCAACATCTTTTTTACATCGTGGTGACCAAAACTGGATGCAGTATTCCAAGTGTGGCCTTACCAAGGCATTGTAAAGTGGTATTAATACTTCATGTGATCTTGATTCTATCCCTCTGTTAATGCAGCCCAGCACTGTGTTGGCCTTTTTGGCAGCTGCAGCACACTGCTGGCTCATATTTAAGTGATTGTCCACTAGGGCATAAATATGCAAAAACATACCACTTTTGCTAGGCCTTTAATTATTTAATGCCTCTTACTGTTATTTTTTCATCTGTGTTTTTAAGTTTTTTTATACTGTTTTGTTGGCCACCTCGATTGCTCATCCACCTGTGAGGGATGGGGTAGGGACCTATCCAACTATCAATGAATTCTTATCAGAGGATCTAATAACAACAGGATTCTTTATTCATTGTAGTACTTGCTCCTTATTATGACTTGCAGAATCAAAGTAAAATTTAAAAAATAAGCAAATTAGGGGGACAATAGTTTAATGGCTTTGCATGTAAAAGTCCTAGTTAGCCTACTTATAACATCTGAATTGCAAGCAGCAAGAATGAAGAATGCTGAATGACAAAGGCCCCCTACTTATATGGGCCAATATTACCTGCAAATTTGCATGATTTATGATTTTAAAGTTGTGCATTATTTTCTCTATTTTAGTGCAAGAAATAGAAAAGAAACATTGTAGTTTTGCAATGAAAATAATCAACAATTTTCAGAACTGGAAAATTTCAGTATGAGACTTTGGACAGTTAAATGTTCATCTCCAAAATGTCAGCTAGAATCTGTTTCTCTTTGATCATGCGACGTGCTAAATAAAGTGTTGAAAGGGCCACGGTACTTGACATGCATAAATACTAGATGGGACTAGAATTAAAGGATTTTTTTTTTGTCTCTCTTTGTTTCCAGGAGGTGTTTGTCTACACTTTTCTAACTGGATGTCCTCCAGATGTATTATCTTCTGTTCCTATAATCCATGGTAGATAGGGATGACTCATGATGACCACTGATTAACAGAACTTAAGTCCAACACATCTGGAGAGAATCAAGTTGTGGAAGGCAAGAACTGTTACTTTATAGTTAATCCCTCAAGAGCAGGGCTTCAGAATTGTAGCTTTATAACACTTGTTGAACTACTTCTCCCAACATCCTTTGCATGGGTCATGTTGGTTAAGAATATTAAGGATGATCTTAATAAAATATTATTTGAAGCATGGTCATCTGGCCTGAAGCTCACATGAAATTTACCTGAACAATTTTTATGTCCACAAAGAACTGGTCTAGTATAATTTAGATGACTTGATATAATACCTTTATCTCCTTTGGTGCATACTTTCCCATCATCTTCACGTATGTATCCTTCGTGACATTCACACCGATAGCTACCAAGAGTATTTACACAGATGTGAGGGCAGAGAGTCTCACTGCTTGTGGCACACTCATCAACATCTGAAAGGAAACATATGTAAGCATTGAGGAAATGAAATGATCAAAAATAAATATAACCTGCATATAACTTTGTGTTCATTGTACTGGATTTGGAGGGAGTCCATAGCTCAGGAGTAGAACATATGCTGTGCATAGGAAAATCCTGGGTTGTTTTCCACTATGGGTTTATCTAATCAGGTATCCTTATGAAAGAATTTATAACTGATCTTAGGGAAGGCAGTTTGGAAGGGAGGAAGGAAAGAGGAAGTGATTTAGGAGGGACTTGGAAAAGCAATCCACAATTAAAGACATTGAAAGAAGCATGATAAAGAACTTCAAAATAACCTCAACTTGATTTTATTTAATATAAGATGGGACACAGAGAAACTTGGGTATGCTTTTAAGATTCTATTACTCTATTCTTCAACAATAAAATAACATTTCTGGAATTCCTGCGGTGTCTGTTTCTTGACCTGGGCAAGCATATTGTCATTGAATACATCTGAAGGTTATCAAGTTGGAGAAAACTGTAATACATAATAGGAATGTTCATTTTTTTTTGAAAACGATAGAAAAGAGGTGCTTTCGAATGCATCGTACTACAACCTCAGTGGGCAGATAGCAATACTTGCCCAATTTTGCATGTATATTTGTGAAACCGCAATCCAAAATGCCAGAGCATTTGAAAAAGAACAGGAAATTCCAAAAGTAATCATGTTCCTGACACAAGCCTTTTATTTTCAACTGAAAACAAATAGGCAAGGAGAAATTCTGCTGAGTTTTCATCTAATAAACAAGATCTGAAGAATAGAGAGAGCTCAGGATGTTCTTACTGAAAGGCCAAAGGACAAAACGGCATCTAATAGAAAAGAGAGAGATGGCATCTCTCCAATTCCACATAGAGAACTGAGCTAGACTGGCAGCTGGATTTTATTCTGGTGTTATGATGTGATAAACCTACTTTATGCACCATCGGTAATAGACTCAGGTATAGTATAGGGGGTACCTTGCTCAATAGTAGTAACTGTGAGAGGGACCTCGGAGTCCTAGTGGATAATCACCTAAATATGAGCCAGCCGTGTGCTGCAGCTGCCAAAAAGGCCAACACAGTGCTAGGCTGCATTAACAGAGGGATAGANATCTTCCTTTGACTTTGGTATTTGAAGATTAGACTGGACTTGACTTGAGGAAATACTGTAGCTTTTTAAATGTAAGTTTATTTACATTCGACAATTTACTGAATGGGG
This sequence comes from Protobothrops mucrosquamatus, assembly GCF_001527695.2. NCBI lineage: Eukaryota > Metazoa > Chordata > Lepidosauria > Squamata > Viperidae > Protobothrops > Protobothrops mucrosquamatus. The sequence goes on from NW_015387229.1 coordinate 126,744, forward strand.
TCCCACAATTCAACCCTGAACTACGAATATTCTCTTTGTTTTACTATGTCTCATGAAATTAAGAATATTTTGTAAATACTGTTTTTTTTTTACTGTGTTAATTGTTAGTATGTTAAGGTATTTTAGAGACTGGTGTTGTTTGTTTAAAATTGAAGAGAGGTGGTTTTAATGTTATTATTTCTGTACAAAAAGAAAGTTGGATTTTAGCTTGGTAACTTTAAGATGGGTGGACGTCAACTCTCAGAATTTCCCAGCCATGCTGTCTTTCAGATACATGGTATAAGGCCTTAACCTGCATTGCTCATAATCTCAAATATCTCTTGTGAGATAGGCAGTAACACATATATCATGAATAATAATAATAATCTTTATTGATTAGCCCTTGGGCCATATCAAGAATAAAACAACAACAACAACAACAATACTAAAGTTGGAAGGGACCTTGGAGGTCATCTAGTCTAACTCCCTGCTCAGGCAGAAAACCCTATACCATTTCAGAAAATGGCTATCCAGTCTCTTCTTTAAAAATTCCAGTGTTGGAGCATTCACAGCTTCTGGAGGCAGGTTGTTCCACCAATTGTTCTAACTGTCAGGAAATTTCTCCTTAGTTCTAGGTTGCTTCTCTCTTTGATTAGTTTCCATTCGTTGCTTCTTCTTCTTCTTTTTTTAGAATAGAATAGAATAGAATAGAATAACAGAGTTGGAAGGGACCTTGGAGGTCTTCTAGTCCAGCCCCCAGCTCAGGCAGAAAACCCTATACCATTTTGGACAAATGGCTGTCCAGTATCTTCTTAACAACTTTCAGTTATTTACAACTTCTGGAGGCAAGTTGTTCCGCTAATTAATTGTTCTGTCAGGAAATTTCTCCTTAGTTCTAGTTGCTTCTCTCTTTGGTTAATTTCCATCCACTGCTTCTTGTCCTACCTTCAGGCGCTTTGGAGAATAGCTTGACTCCCTCTTCTTTGTGGCAGCCCCTGAGATATTGGAACACTGCTATCATGTCATTCCTCGTCCTTCTCTTCATTAGACTAGACATACCCAATTCCAGCAACCGTTCCTTATATGTTTTAGCATCCAGTCCCCTAATCATCTTTGTTGCTCTTCTCTGCATTCTTTCTAGAGTCTGAATATCTTTTTTACATCGTGGTGACCAAAACTGGATGCAGTATTCCAAGTGTGGCCTTACCAAGGCATTGTAAAGTGGTATTAACACTTCACGTGATCTTGATTCTATCCCTCTGTTAATGCAGTTTAGTACTGTGTTGGCTTTTTTGGCTGCTGCAGCACACTGCTGGCTCATATTTAAGTGATTGTTCACTAGGGCATAAATATGCAAAAACATACCACTTTTGCTAGGCCTTTAATTATTTAATGCCTCTTACTGTTATTTTTTCATCTGTATTTTAAAGTTTTTTTATACTGTTTTGTTGGCCACCTTGATTGCTCATCCACCTGTGAGGGATGGGGTAGGGACCTATCCAACTATCAATGAATTCTTATCAGAGGATCTAAGCAGAACAACAGGATTCTTTATTCGTTGTAGTACTTGCTCCTTATTATGACTTGCAGAATCAAAGTAAAATTTAAAAAATAAGCAAATTAGAGGGACAATAGTTCAATGGCTTTGTATGTAAAAGTCCTAGTTAGCCTACTTATAACATCTGAATTGCAAGCAGCAAGCAGCAAGAATGAAGAATGCTGAATGACAAAGGCCCCCTACTTATATGGGCCAATATTACCTGCAAATTTGCATGATTTATGATTTTAAAGTTGTGCATTATTTTCTCTATTTTAGTGCAAGGTTTGTACAAGAAATAGCAAAGAAACATTGTAGTTTTGCAATGAAAATAATCAACAATTTTCAGAACTGGAAAATTTCAGTATGAGACTTTCAGTTAAATGTTCATCTCCAAAATGTCAGCTAGAATCTGTTTCTCTTTGATCATGCGACTTGCTAAGTAAAGTGTTGAAAGGGCCACGGTACTTGACATGCATAAATACTAGATGGGACTAGAATTAAAGGATTTTTTTTTTGTCTCTCTTTGTTTCCAGGAGGTGTTTGTCTACACTTTTCTAACTGGATGTCCTCCAGATGTATTATCTTCTGTTCCTATAATCCATGGTAGATAGGGATGACTCATGATGACCACTGATTAACAGAACTTAAGTCCAACACATCTGGAGAGAATCAAGTTGTGGAAGGCAAGAACTGTTACTTTATAGTTAATCCCTCAAGAGCAGGGGTTCAGAATTGTAGCTTTATAACACTTGTTGAACTACTTCTCCCAACATCCTTTGCATGGGTCATGTTGGTTAAGAATATTAAGGATGATCTTAATAAAATATTATTTGAAGCATGGTCATCTGGCCTGAAGCTCACATGAAATTTACCTGAACAATTTTTATGTCCACAAAGAACTGGTCTAGTATAATTTAGATGACTTGATATAATACCTTTATCTCCTTTGGTGCATACTTTCCCATCATCTTCACGTATGTATCCTTCGTGACATTCACACCGATAGCTACCAAGAGTATTTACACAGATGTGAGGGCAGAGAGTCTCACTGCTTGTGGCACACTCATCAACATCTGAAAGGAAACATATGTAAGCATTGAGGAAATGAAATGATCAAAAATAAATATAACCTACATATAACTTTGTGTTCATTGTATTGGATTTGGAGGGAGTCCATAGCTCAGGAGTAGAACATATGCTCTGCATAGGAAAATCCTGGGTTGTTTTCCACTATGGGTTTATCTAATCAGGTATCCTTATGAAAGAATTTATAACTGATCTTAGGGAAGGCAGTTTGGAAGGGAGGAAGGAAAGAGGAAGTGATTTAGGAGGGACTTGGAAAAGCAATCCACAATTAAAGACATTGAAAGAAGCATGATAAAGAACTTCAAAATAGCCTCAACTTGATTTTATTTAATATAAGATGGGACAGAGAGAAACTTGGGTATGCTTTTAAGATTCTATTACTCTATTCTTCAACAATAAAATAACATTTCTGGAATTCCTGCGGTGTCTGTTTCTTGACCTGGGCAAGCATATTGTCATTGAATACATCTGAAGGTTATCAAGTTGGAGAAAACTGTAATACATAATAGGAATGTTCATTTTTTTTTGAAAACGATAGAAAAGAGGTGCTTTCGAATGCATCGTACTGCAACCTCAGTGGGCAGATAGCAATACTTGCCCAATTTTGCATGTATATTTGTGAAACCGCAATCCAAAATGCCAGAGTATTTGAAAAAGAACAGGAAATTCCAAAAGTAATCATGTTCCTGACACAAGCCTTTTATTTTCAACTGAAAACAAATAGGCAAGGAGAAATTCTGCTGAGTTTTCATCTAATAAACAAGATCTGAAGAATAGAGAGAGCTCAGGATGTTCTTACTGAAAGGCCAAAGGACAAAACGGCATCTAATAGAAAAGAGAGAGATGGCATCTCTCCAATTCCACATAGAGAACTGAGCTAGACTGGCAGCTGGATTTTATCCTGTTGTTATGATGTGATAAACCTACTTTATGCACCATCGGTAATAGACTCAGGTATAGTATAGGGGGTACCTTGCTCAATAGTAGTAACTGTGAGAGGGACCTCGGAGTCCTAGTGGATAATCACCTAAATATGAGCCAGCCGTGTGCTGCAGCTGCCAAAAAGGCCAACACAGTGCTAGGCTGCATTAACAGAGGGATAGA